>NC_056737.1:1381669746-1381714586 GCF_019279795.1 Protopterus annectens
TCCACTTGCTCTGTGTAGCTATTTAAAATGGTTACAGTCTGTAACCACAGTGAACTTTGTCCCATGCAAATAAGATTGTAGTTTATGCAGTGCCCAAATTATTCACAGACATTCTTTCTCTATGACTGCATAAGATTCCTCTCTGAGTTAAAGTCTGCAACTCAAATACACAGTGGGGTGCTCCTCTCCCTCTGAGGGATCATGGCTAAGTAGAGCCTCCACCCTGTAGTTAGAAACATCTACTTGTACAATGAATTTCTGACTATAGTCATTGCTGGCCAATATCTGGGGTCCACTAAAAGACTCGTTGAGCTTTTGAAGTGCCTGCTCACAGGCTGGTATCCAAACAACCTTATCTGGCCTATCTTTCCTGGTCAGGTCTGTAAGTGGAGTAGCTATTATACTATATTGGGCAACAAATTACCTATAGTACCCAGCTGTCCCTAGGAACACTCGTACCTGTTTTAGTAGGGGTAGGCCATGCCTGAATTGCTTCAACCTTGGTAGGTTCTGGTCTGATTTTTCCACCACCTACTCTATGAACCAGGTAAGATACCTCTGCCATACCCACCTGACACTTGTTAGACTATTGACATTTTTTAGCCTTGATAGTCAGCCTTGCCATTTGCAATCTGCCCAACACTTCCCTGACATGCTGCATGTGTTCTGCCCAGGACCAGCTGTAGATGACAATATCATCCAAATAAGCAATGGCATAGCCTCCTGCTCCTGTTAGCATGCAATGCACCACTTTCTGGAAGGTTGCTGTGGACATTTTTCATACCAAAATGCATTTTTGTAAACTCATACAACCCAAATGGAGTCACAAGTGTTGATCTCTCCCTGGCTACTGGTGTTAAGGCTACTGCCAGTAACCCTTGGTCAAGTCAATAGTATTGAGATACTTAGCCCCACCCAGCTGCTCTAAGGCTTCAACTGTTCTAGGCATTGAACAAGCATCTGACTCTGTATGGCTGTTTACTTTCCTGTAATCCACACAGAAGCAAGTGCTGCCATCCTTCTTAGGTACCAGCACCACTGGTGAGGCCCAGGGACCGTTGGACTCTTGGATTACTTCCGGTTCCAGAATAGCCTTCAGTTCTTCTTTCACAGTTTGTCTAAGTCATTCAGGTACTCTCTATGGAGATTGTTTAACTGGTTGTTGGGGCCCTGTGTCTACATGCTGCTCCAACAAATGGGTACACCCTGGCTTATCAGTAAAAATATCCCCAAATTCTTCCAATGCTGATCACCTTTCCTGAATCTGGATAAAGGTCAGTTGAGGGGAAAAGGACACTCCATTCACCAAGGCTTCAGATCCAGCATCACCAAAGAGATATGCTTCTAGATCCCCTTCTTAGTCCTCCTGTAACTCACTGTAGATACTAAGTACCAGGGCCCCTCTGTCATGATAGGGCATCAACATGTTAACATCATAGAGTTTTTGCTTTGGCCTCCTGCCTGGCAACTCTATCATGTAGTTGACATCACTCACCTTTTCACAATGGTGAAAGGGCTGTCCCAGGCTGCCTGCAGCTTGTTATGTCTTAAAGGAATAAGCACCATTGCTGGTTGCCCTACAAAATACTCTCTGACTCTGTCTGACTTCTCATACCAGACCTTTTACTGCTGTTGTGTCGAGATAGGTGCTCATAAGCCACCATCATGAGCTTCCTAAGTCTAGTCTTGAGTTTCACAACAGACATCTTGTGGGAATCACACTCACCCTACCACTCATCACAAACAAAATCCAGGGTCTCCCTTACCCTGTGACCATATAGTAACTCAATGGGTGAAAAACCTGTAGATTCCCGGGGTACCTCCCTGCATGCAAAGAGAACATGAGGAGGTACTTGTCCCACTCCTTCTTGAATTGGTCTGCAAATGCCCTTAATATGGTCTTCAGTGTAGAGTTGAACATCTCTATGAGATCATTTGTCTGTGGATGGTAAGGGGTAGTCTTTAGGTGATTTACTGCACAGAATTTCCTCAAGCATGCCAGCAGATCTGACATAAAGTTGGCAACTTTCTCTGTCAGCATTTCCCTAGCAAACTCTACCCGGCTGAAAATGCCAAGTAAAGCATTTGCTACCTTCTCTGCTTCAATGAAAGACAGAGCCACTGCTTTTGGGTACCTAGTGACATAATCTACCACTACAAGGATATATTTCTTACCTAAGGAACTTGGAATACTCAAGAGGTCTTACAATATCCATAGCTGCCCTCTGAAATGGCTCCTCAAAAATTGGCAAAGGCATCAAAGTAGTCTTGCTTTGTCTCCAGCCTTGCTAAGTATCTGGCATTGCTCACAGGTCTTGCAAAACCTTGTTGCATCCTTTGCAATCCCAGGCCAATAAAAATTCTGCATAAGCCATCTTTTAGTAGGTTTTATGTCCATACGGCCTGCAAAAGGAATATCATCAGCTATTCTGAGGAGTGTCAGTTTGTAGGCCCTGGGTACTACCAACCGCTGTACTACTTCTCCCTGTAACCCTCCTTCAGGGAGCCATTCCTTGTATAACAATCCTTTATTCCAAAAAATGGACACCCTATGTCCTTGAGTATCTGCAGTCACCTTGGCTACCTACTTCAAGTCCTGTAAAGTAGGGTCAGAGAGATGAGCCTGTCTCAACTCCTCCTTACTGACCCTCCCCAGCTCCCCTTCCTGAGGAAGTCTAGTACTGTCTACCAGTGGTGCCTCAAGTTCAGACTGACTACTAACACTTACCTCTCCCCTAGAAGTATGACCTTCCAAGTAAATCCCAGTACCTTTCTCATGCTGTGGCTCAGATCCCAGGTCACTGCTTCCACCCAGGTCCTCCACTGTAGTAACCACATCGCCAGCCTCAGACAGAGATGTAACATCATGCTGGGTCTCCCCCCAGTGCCTTCCCTACAGGGTTGTCTTGATGCCTGAATGGATGTATTTGAATGTACACAATGTACTGTACTGTCAAAATCATTTCCAATTAGAACATCATCAGGAATGTCCTCAGACATAGCCACCTGCTTACTGCCTTGCTCCCCTTCTCAGTCCAGATATACTCTGTCCAAATGTAGCTGAAAAGGCTTTTCAGTTAAGGCTCTTACTGGAGTGGACTGCCCATGCAAGTATTTCTCCTGACTAACCACTGCAGGTTTGACTATGGTTATGTCTGAGGCTGTGCCTTTTTTAATAATGACCGTCTTTGCTTCTAGCAGGATATGATACATTCTTTTGTTATAGTTGGGTATAGCTGTTGCTTCTAAACAATGCAGCACTGTTATAGTGCAAGTCTTGCTGGATACTTCCTGAGATCTTTTTTCTCCCCCATGCCTTAATAGAGAAAGAGACAGTACCTGCCCCATTTGATTACATTTAAAATATCTAACCCCAAAACCTAGGCATGTACCTGAAACTGTGTAAGCTGCTGGAATGACCTGGGCTACCCCCATGGGTTCCCTTAAACCCATGTGCAGTGCTTAGTCCCCCCTCCTATTCAGTGCCAATCTGCTATCTAGGTAAAGGTCCCCTTTCCTTCCCATAGCCTCAGCAGTATTATATTCCTGGTCTGCCACCCAAATTCTCATGTGTTCTGGTGGGTCCCTATCAGCTGATAGAGCTTTCAGAAACTCGCAATCAATATGGTCAAGACCATATGATCACATTTTTGAAAACTTGAAGCTTTTGAATGGAGATCACAGTGCAGTGAGGACTAGAAAATTAACCCTTTTCCTCCTTGTGGTGCAAGCAAGGGGTATCGGGGGAGGTGAAAAAATGTAAAAAAAGGTAGATTTGTGTTTTTTTTTTTTTTTGTTCGGGTTCTTAGAAACTTGATCATATGGTCTCTTTGATATTTTTTCAAGCTTCCGAAAAGTCGATTATCTGACATAGGTCCCATCTGGCATAGTGCTAAGGGCTTGCTCCCTGACCAAAAGCTCAGCAAGCTTTTCAAATGTAGAAACATTGCATGCACTCTCATACCTGTGAAAATAAGTGCTAATTTTTTGCAATGTACTCATCATACTTTCATGTGCCTTTCTTCTGTATTCTTTAAACTTTTTTTCTATACAGTTCTGGAGTTAGCTAATGACAAGGAGACAAACATTATTTACCTTTGCCATAATCTAAACAGTCAACATCACTGAGTTTAGAAACTGCATGCATTGATTTACCCATGAGCAAGGGAGATAAAAACCTCACCCATTGCCCTTGGCCAATTTGATGCTGAATACACACCCTCTCAAAGGCCCTTAAAAAGAATATACATTATCATCCTTCTTATAATGAGAACAAGTTGACTACTGACCTGGGATTTTTTGAGTGAGACTTTCTCCCTCCCCATGACTCATGTGCTTCTAGTGTAAGAGGATCATCTCCTTTTCATGTTGATGTTGTTTTTTGCTCTCCTCTGCTTCCATTTGTAACATTCCCTCCACTGTCTCTGCTTCCAGTCATCTCATTTGTTAGCTACTTTAAGATTAAATTTCTAATCATTGGGCACAGAATACAGCATATTCAGTTATGAATAATTTGTTCCATATACACATACACATATACAGAAAACTAAATTAAGTATGAAAAAAACGGTTTACTATTGAAAATGCGAACGGCACTTGGGCGACAGTCGGATAGTTGAACGTATAAGGTCATAAACAAGGATGTCGAAGACAAAATAATCAATCTAGGAACGGTTTTAACATGGGTCGAGGTAGGTGTTCAGTATTATTCCCTACTACAAACATCTTCCCTACCTCGACCCATGTTAAAACTGTTCCTAGATTGATTATGTCTTCGACATCCGTGTTTACGACCTTATACGTTCGACTATCCGACTGTTGCCCAAGTGCCGTTCGCATTTTCAATAGTAAACCGAAAAAAACTGCTGTCTTCATCCATTGTTGCATATTTAAGCACTATGTCTTCCATTTCTTAAGTAAATCTTTAATTTTATGTGGTAAGTGTTTGGTAGTTAGATCTCCTGAGCTTGCTAGTGAATTTGTAAGATGGATCCCCAAACAAGTCATCCTTGATTCCTGATAGAACAAAGGGAATTTGCCATAAAGAAAAGGAGAATAATAGATTGTAACTATTTCTAATATTAGTAACATTCATTTTATAGCCAGATAGTGCAAAGTGCTGGTTATTTTGATTAACCATTTACAAATCCCTCTCTAGGTCAGTCAAATATCAAAAGAAGGTCATCCATGTACATTCCTTATGAAACAGAGTATAACATAAGATAGACCGCAACTGTGAAACCAAAGGCTAAGCATATATTACAAACAAAAAAAGATGATAAGGGACAGCCTTAACAAGTACCCCAGTCAATAGAAATTGAGGTGAAAGCTTGGCATCCATTTTATCCTAGCTGTCTTACAAAGATATAGTCTTCTAAGCAGTCCAACATAAACCAGGAACCCCATGCAAAGCAATATTGCAAATAGGAACACGCATTCTACTCTGATGTGTGGTTTCTTCACATCCCTACTGGATAATAAAAGGAAAGTACCATTTTATGCATCTTGTATAAGTAAATCCAGGTTATCAATGGCTGTGTAACTGAGAAAAAATCTAAACTGAGCCAAAATATTTAGTGAAGGAAAAAAATTGGAAATTAATTTCAAACATAGAGTCACAAACAACTTGCAGTTATGAACTTATACTAAGATTGACTCATCCAAGAATGGGCTCATTAGGTCTTTTCCTAGCTTTATTACTAAGGTGATGGGAGGTCTACCCATGTTAAACATAAAATTTCCAACTTGACAATGTTTTACATAATTTCCTGCCTCTTCACAAATACCTTCAGATGGAGGCCATTGCTGTTTGGAGTTTTGTTTTTAGACAAATTATTTAAAGTGTGTTTAATCACAAGTACAGAGACTGTTTGAAACAATCCCTCATATTCCTCTGCAGATATAAGGTCATTTGAAATAAGTTGGTTTTAACCTGTTCAGAAATTGAAGAGCCCTTTACGTCAGCCTTATAAAGATATCCATAAGGATTCAGAACCCCCTGTAGAATCTGAGCCAAAGTTATCAGGATCTGATTAATCTCAGCATCAAGCAATCTATTTATTGTTTATGCAGCTGGTTGTTGTCTTTAGATACTCAGAAAGACATTTTGGTGCAACTTCAGATGTGATAGATGGTTTCAACTTTAAAATTTATAGAGATGGTCTATTTTATAGTCAAGTAGTTTTGAACTCTTTCCTGCAAATTGGCCACAGCTTACTGACTTCCAGCTTATTTGCAATACAATTCTATTCTGTTCTAACAGTTCACTGTAGATCTCTTTCAAGTATTGAAAAGTTGTATTCAGTCGAACAACATACCTTTGAAGCAAGATGGCTAGAGAAAGTTTGAACTAGTCTTATTGTTCAGCTAGTGATCTATTACAGAATTATCATCAAATCCTAGCCAACTATTATAAAAACCCTAAACCGTATTCCTGAAGGACTGCCCCTTAAAGAAGTAAAGATTACATTTCCAATGTGAGTCTAGCTGTTCATTACTAAGATGCAATTCAGAGCATATTGCCACATAGTCTAAAAAAATCTATAGCTTAAATAAGTTACATGTGTTCTTTTGAGGCTTGTATTTTATCTTTCCTGAAGCATGAACTAAATCTGTGTGAAAATCATGTGTGAAATGAAGAAGAATGACCTAGACAAGTATAGATATCAATCATGCCTAGTGTGTTTAGACATCTGTGAACTGACCGGCCTGCTGATGGAAGACAGATCCTACAGGGGCCTAAATCCACTTCAGTCTTTTGAAAAATCATATTCTATATAGAATCCCATATTACTTTTACTTCCTAAAAATAAATTCAATCCTTAATTATGCAATCAATCTCCTTGAGAATTCCACCAGGAGGCACATATGGGCATATCAGAATTAATCATCCATTGTGTCAGAAAACCCTTTAGCACTGTATATCTGTCCTCCAAATGCAGTATATCTGTGCTTAGACTGCAAAGGGTATTCCTAGGTTCATAGGTGTGTACTAGACTAACAACCACAAGTGCCTTTTTAAGTCAAGCCATGCATCCCAAATCTCTGACAAGTTCTAATACCCTTGATAAGTGTAAGCAGGGGGTTGGGAGATTAACCATTTACAGGTTATCTGCGTCTATTAGAGACATAGGTGCCAAACCAGGGATGAATTTCCAGTTTCCCATCCAATTGTCCAAGTTGCACTTGAAATGGGTTAGGGAGGAATTCTACTTCACATGGATGGGGAGCCTGTTCCATAGACATGGTAGTCTCTGGGATGCATACCTATCTCTCCAGCAGGACCTATGTATATCACAGGCAAGGTTTAAGGCTTTAAAATGGGTAATTCTGGTGCTGTTTGTTTTGTGGATATGCAGAAGGTCCATCAGAGTGAGGTCTGACAATGCCCTGTATTCCAGGCATAAAACTCCCCTCAAAAGCCTGTAGGAGACAGAATACAGGGATAGGACCATGAGGCAGTCTGCATAGGACATTTCACTTATGCCCTGCATTCTTTTAGTGAGGAACCTCTGTGGACATTCCAGTTGTTGGATATGCCTGGTTAGGTACGTACCAAAGGGGGCATTTGGGTCTATATTATGACTTCAAATGATAAAAAGAGCGAATGCTCTTTGATCGAACACTAAAATTCGAAAGCACTGAATGCCAAACACATGAAACAGCAATTTGTTTCCCAAGGAAAAAAAAAATCGCTGGGCTGTTTTTGGGACTTTGCCATTTCCTCCACTGTGGTGCGATCTCGGAGTTGGTATATTTACATAGTGGAGTGTGAGAGCGCAGCCCCCCATATTGGGGGGTACGGTGGGTGAAGCCCCTACTTTATTTTGTGTTTGGATTTGTTTTTTTGTTTGTTTTTTTGTTTTTGTGGAGCAGTGTTTTTTATTCCTGGGAAAAAATTGCTATTCCATGTGTTTTGCATTCAGTGCTTTCGACTGGGAAAAAAAATCGCTGTTCCATATGTTCGACATTTACTGCTTTCAGTTTTTAGTGTTTGATAAAAGAGAGTTCGCTCTTTTTATCTTTCGACGTCGTGATATAGACCCAGGTATTGTACTCAATGATAGGTCTGATGAATGATGAATACAGTGGCATAGAGTGGAACAATGACTTATTTGGACTTAGATGCCATATCTTTGTAATTTGCACAATATAGAATGATTTCTCACCACTGTTGACACATGATGGTCAAAGGCTAGATTACTATCTATGTGTGTTCCTAAGTTCTTGACTACTGGGTCAACTCTAAGGGGTGTGTTGTTAATATGATAGTTACCAGGGATGGATGAATTCCTAAAGGATACTATTATGCATTTCCTGGCATTTAGTTTTAGTCGATGGCTCTGACACCAGTCGTTTGTCTGTGTCAGCCCCTCCTGGAGAAGATTTGTGTCACTGTGAGATTCAATGACAGCTCCTAATTTGCAGTCATCTGCAAATTTAGTCAGCCAGAGACCACTGACATTGGCCTTGACTTCTGAGAAGTAAATGCCAAAAAGGAGAAGTCCAAGGACTGATACCTGAGGGACTCCACTTGTGACTGGCCTCTTTGTAGAGGTGGACTCCCCAGTTCTAACTTCCTGGGTCCTATCTGTGAGTCAGTTGGCTACCCACTGGGTGACATATGGGTTTGTATCTAATCTCTTGAGCTTGTCAACAATGCCCAAGTGGGGTATTGTGTCAAATGCCTTGACCAGGTCAAGGTAGACAGTGTGAACAATTTTGCTCTCATTCATTGCTTTGGTGTCCTTCTCAATTAAGTCCACCAGGTTGAGTAGGCATGATCTGTCCTTGACGAAACCAAACTGGGCTGGGTCCAATGTCTGGAGGTTTTCTATATCTCTGTTGATCATGATAATTCTTTCCATGATTTTACATATAAGACTGGTGAGACTTATGGGTCTGTAGTTTCCAGGGTCTGTAGATGGCCCACCTTTGTGGAGAGGGATGACTGCTGCCTTTCTCCATTTATGAGGCATGACACCTGTTTGGAGGCTATAGTTAAATAGTAATTCCAGGGGCCCTGATAGCTCATGTTTCATGCTATTTAGAAAGCATCCTGGATATTGTGTTGCCCCATTAATGCAGTGTTCTTGGTCTTAGAGAGAACATTAAGGACCTGTTCCCTAGTGATAGTAGGGGGAGTTATATTTGATGAAATTTCCTGAAGGAAAGGTTGAGGGGGAGAGCGAGGTAAAGTTGAAGCTGAATTTATCAGCCAGGAGGTTTGCTATGTTGTCTGGCTCAGTATAGGTGGCTCTATTTACAATGTGCTCTGCACACAACTGTGTATTGCCTTTGAGGTTGCGGACATAGCTAAAGAATATTTTGTGGTTGTCCTTGGCCTGGGAGGTCAAACTTACCTCAGATTTGGCTGTGCTGAACTTTATTTGTCCTCTGAGTTATTAGTTTCGTTTGATGACAGTGCTTTTATCCTGTTGGGTGCTGCACCTCCTAATTTTTGCCATGGTTTTCCTCTTCTTGTTATACAGCCTACTGATTTTGTGATTCTACCAGGGTAGCTTGTTTTCTGAGTTAGTTCTGTACTTCTTTCTGGTGTGTACAGCTGCCTTTATGCAGCTATTAACATGCTTGTACAGGGTTTCTATGAACATTTCTGCATAGGCAGCAGAGTTTTCAGGGTTTATGGGGCTTGAAAATTTGCCAGATTCTCACTTAATAGCAGGAGGTTAGCCTTAGAATAGTTCCTTAATATTCCAGGTTTACCTGGGGGTCCAGGTTTTATTTTTACTTCAAAGGAGACATATCATAGTGCCTCTGTGTTTGCCAGAAGAATAACATAAAATGCTCCATTTAATGCAAGTTTTAATAACTTAGTGCTCTCCTACTTGTTCAAAAAGCTTTCTTATAAAATAATAATGCTAGACTTAAAACATTTTTATATGTGTTAATATTCACTTAAGTGGGTTAACTGTCGTTAACGTTCCATGAAAAGATCAAGTGCTGACCTAGCCACATGTATAGTATCATGACCTAAAACTACATAATTCTCTAAGTGTAGTAGATTCCTATAACTAATATAATACTGAATACATAATATGTCCCAGTATACCTCTGCAAATATAGATTGTGCATTGCAAGAAATCTGTATAGGTTTTATGAAACCACAGTAAACAAAAACAGCCTACAAAAATTAAATGATTAGCATATCAAGAACAATTAATAACATTTCACACAAAAAGCATACTCAAAACTATATACCTGCACTAGGAGTTACCTTTCAAGGAAGAGGGTGCAACTCTCTGTTTGGACCTATTCTTGGAAGAGAAAATCACTAGATTTAACAAGTGAAGATGAACTCTTACTTCTGTAACATGCAATTTGGTTCCCAACCATAATCATGTCCTCGCAACCCCCTCACCAGTTATAGTATCTGCAGACAACAGGTGTTGTAACCAATCGTGGCAATAAGCCAAAAATAACCAACATCATAGGTAAGACTCTGTAAAAATATTTCTCGTTTTTTTCCTTTGCTTAACAATCCTCTTTATACTTGTAGACCTGAGGGGATGACAAATGTTTATATTACAAAGCTGTGGCATCTAATGTAAATAACCATAGCTATCATTTGGGAAATGTATTTGAGCAGAGTAACTGGACAAGTACATAACAAAATTGTCTTTGTATATCTATTTCAAGCAGTTGCTTAAACCATGCATAGTTGTACCAAAAGTCACATTTTTTGCAGAATCGCCAAACCTGGAAAACTGCTCACAATAAGCACAGCTTTTTATTGATAAATCATTCACAGTTTCAATGAAGTAAAATGTTCCATGCTTTTTGAAGTCACTTTCCTAGACAACTCTGGTGCATCCATTGCATCATCAACTAGATGCTTAGAAGATGACACACTTGTAATTGTCATAGAGTGGATAACATTTGTCATAGCAAAATCTGGAGAATAAAAACTATGATTGTAACTAAGTTCTGCAGGGTAAAGCATGTGGAATTTCAGTTTATTTTGTCTGCATATTGTAATAGCTGGGAGGTATGTTGCCCTTCTTGTCTGAGTTTCAAGACAGTAGTCTGAAGAAAAATGTGTGCCCCTTCACTGCCATAACCTTAGGGAGTCCATAGAGAAAGCTATTTTTCTTCTCTGTGGAATAACAAACATAACAGGCACAGGTCTGGATAGCTTAGATATCAGATTCCCTACAGGATTTCTTCAGTGAGAATATTGGATTTGCATCTCATTCGATGAGACACCAGTCCAGTCTGTGATTATATTCTGCATTTATGCCACACAGCTAATAGCTTTGTCTGCTTCAGGAATACTGTTTAACCTGATATTCTTTCTTCTTCCATGGTTATGAATATCAACAGTTTTTGTTCCATATATTTCAAGTGAGCTTTTCATGCCATCTTCTTTTTGAGAGTTTGTAGTTCCTCATTCATTTTGAAGAGCTAATTGATGTGTACTGTAATTGCATCTTGGATGTCCTTCATTTGTTATCTGGCCTGACAATATGGTCCAAAGTACTATGTCATTTTTGTTACTGGTCACTTTTTTATAATGTAAGCCTTCCATGCTGCTGTCACTCAAGTGAGCCATGGGAGCTCCTATGGGCCTGAGTTCTGATGGACACAGTTGCCCACCTCATAGTGATCTGGGCACTAGAAGTAAGCCCTTTTTCCTAGAGCTATTCCTTTTTCTTTTTGACATGCAGACCTACCGCAGCTGGTAGTCCTACATTTTCACAAATGCCTGAGTAGAATAAATTACTGATGCATTACTCAGTAAGGTTAAATGCTTGCTTTTTAGTTTGTCAAGGAGGAAACTCTGATAGTAAACAGCTCATTCCATGAGATCCCTAACTGGACATCGCCAATATCTCAAAATTATGAAGGTCAGGTAAAAGTATTTGATTTAGATCACCTTTTCCCCTTACTCAAAATGACATGACCACCTTGGAGACACAATTCAAGTAAACGAGCAAAATTGTACAGTCAATGCAATGCAGAACTGACATTACAAATGTTCATTTAAAAATACACTTTGTTAGCAACACGGGGTGCCACAAAGTCTAGTGTTCCTAACCTCTTTCTGTAGAGTAGAAATAAGTTATTTTAAGTATTTTATGGAGTACACTGTTGAAATGCTGAAGTCCATTTTAGTGTACATGTATATCAGTTTGTTTATGTTTATACATTCTCATAGATTGATATATGCCACATATGAGGTAGAAAAGTAGGTTATTTGATTATTTTTCAGAATGCAATACTTGCTTGCACACTCTATTTTTTTCATTTAGTTCCAGGGGTATTGTTGTTTTAAGTTACACAGATGGATTAATGTGGAGTTTAAACACTGTAATCTTCAACCCAGTGTGCAGTCACATAAGTGTGTGCTGCACACTGAGTACAATGTGTGATTCAGATAAGAGTTAGTGGACAGGATTAAGATTATGAGCGGTTAACAAGCCACATCTTGTGGTACAGGGTTTGATTCCCTCAGGCTATATTTGCCTACTGTGTAACATTAAGCAAGTGACTTACTCAAGCTGTACTTTGGGGCAATAGAAACTTGTGCTAGGCTCCGTAATGGTCTTCTAGACTGCATACCTAGAAAGAACCTCTGAAAGCAGGAACTACCGACAAATGTAGTTAGTATGATTCATAAAGGGGGCAGCCCATTCTGGTCTACCACCACAAAGGAAAGGAACTGGCCATGAATCTTATTACTTCACACTACTGATAGCTTTAGATATCATAGCACTGTGTTGCCTATTAGTGCTTTGACAGCCATAGACATCTTTACTGACATAGCATGAGGGTTTTTTGCAGTTAGTACCTAAGCTCTGGAGGTTGAAATAGCAGCTCACATAGGGTCTATATTCAGCCATTGAATGCAAATTGCATTGAACAGCTATTACTCAAAAGTTACCCATGAAATGTTACTTTAACTGAACAGGCATATCTTTGAAAATTAAATCACTGAATGGCCTTAGCTGGCCAATGTAATGGAACCGCAATGTACTACTTACTTACCGTTAAATAAGCTGTAAGAAAACCTGCTCGTTCCACAATTTAGTGCAACCTCAGAGTTGGTATATATAATTAGTGGGGGGGGGATGTGGGGGACACCCCACCACATAAATAATGTCCGGTGTTCACCAAATCCTCCTGTTGTGGGGGGCTGTGTCTCCTGTACCTCCTGCTAATTATTTATGCAAACTCCGAGGTCACACTAAATTGGAGAAAAGGCAGGTTTTCTTATAGCTAAGGTACGGGTAAGTAAGTAGTATGCTGCAGTTCCATTATATTTGCCAACTATGGCCATTTGATGATTTTACTTTCAAAGATATGCCTGTTTGGTTAAAGTAACGTTAGATGGATAATGTTCAAATAATAGCCGTTGCAATTTGCATTTGATGGCTGAGCATAGAAGCACTCACATATTTGTGTGCAAGAACTGTGTGTGTGTGTGTGTGTGTGTGTGTGTGTGTGTGTGTGTGTGTGTGTGTGTGTGTGTGTGTGTGTGTATGTGTCTGTGTCCCTGGCACTGCGTCTAGCCACAAAAAACTATTTCCAATATATGTTTTGAGTATGTTGGAGGGATGGGCATAAGCTGGCAGGCAAGGGTGAGTCAGTATCTCACTGCCACATACAGAAGTTAATAGTACATATACTGCATTGATTTGTGTAGCACTATGTGCTTTATTCCTGCTGTTATGGTTTGCTTGATAAGACTTCACCATTTTGCTCTGTGACTCTGCAGACATGACTAGGGGCGACTGAAACACATTGCAGTATCTATGGTCATACTTGAACTGTAACCTTAATTTGAGTGATAGTATAATGAAGACATCAGGTGGAGGTCTACCTCCTCCTTGCAGGATATCCACACCATCAATTTCACGTAACAATACATGTTTGAGCATGGCAGTGTGTATGATGTCTGGTGACTGATGTGTGGTGTGTGTACACTGTACACATCATCACAAAGTGCATTTTTAATCACTTCATTTATTTTAAATATTCTATGGAGTGTCATTTCAGGAGATGATGAGGTTTAGAGTACTGAAAAGTACATCTCTGTTTCATTGATATTGGGTGCTAGCATGCAGCATTTAAAGGCATATGTCTACAGTCAGCTCTTGTAAATCTTTACCCTTCTCCACAGTATAGTCAATGATTCGTAGGTTTGTGAATTAGTGTGTATTCTAGATTTCCATTTGTATACCAAGTTTATACTTGGAATATTCCTTGCATGTAGCTGTGCATGTTGTAAAACCACTGAATGAGTCCTTTCATGAATCAAGATTGCTTTTGTATAGCTGGACCTTACTCTAATCCAGAAAGATAGTTGATATTATTCATGAATTCGGGATAAATCTGTAATGTTTTCAAGAGTCTTTTTTTCTCTGCACTTATAACAATCAGATATGGTAACTTTGACTATAAGTCTATCATTAGATGAGCAGTTTTCCTTTCTTGTGATAAAGTGATTTATCACCACCACACAGGAAGTCACCGTTTGCTAATTTTCATGATCCTATTAAAATCACATGTCATTGTGTAGCAGATAACTGATGCCTTCAAATGTTCTAGTCTAAGACTGAACATATCCATCCATCACTTTTGTAGAATAGTGTGTGTGTGTGTGTGTGTGTGTGTGTGTGTGTGTGTGATGACAAGTTAGGCAAACTTCAAGTTGTGTATTCTATGAAGTTAGACCCAGAGATCAGTCCAGTGGTCAGACCAGCAAGAAAAGTTCCAATAGCTAAGCAAAATAAAGTCAAAGCTCAGTTAGATAAAATGCTGCAGCAAGGTGTAATTTGTCTAGTTACAGAACCAACCAAATGGGTGTCATTTATGGTAGTAGCCCACAAAAAAGACTCAGATGAAATCAGAATATGCATTGACCCAAGAGATTTGAACAATGCATTAAAGAGACTACATCATCCTATGGGTAGAGTCCAGGAAGTTGCCACTGTTTTTTATGTCTTGGATGCAAAAAGTTCATTTTGGCAAGTGATGATTGATTGCAAATCTTCATTACTGACTACTTTCGGTACCCCATTTGGAAGATATAGATTCCTCAGTATAGCATTTGGAATAAATTCTGCAAATGAAGTATTTCAGTGTGCTTCTTCTTCTCTTTCAGCTGTTCCCGTTAGGGGTCACCACAGTGGATCATCTGTTTCCATTTCTTCCTGTCCTCTGCATATTGCTCTGTCACACCAACCACCTGCATGTCCTTTCTCACTACATCCATAAACTTTATCTTAGGCCTTCCTCTTTTCCTCTTTCCTGACATCTTCCTCCTTAGAATCCTTTTCCCAATATACCCAGCATCCCTCCACAGCACATGCCCAAACCAACGCAATCTCATCTCTCTGACTTTGTCTCCAAACCGTCCAAACTGAGCTGACCCTCTAATATACTGATTCCTAATCTTGTCCATCCTTGTCACACTCAGTGCAAATCTTAACATCTTTAACTCTGCCACTTCCAGCTCTGACTCCTGCCTTTTTGTCAGTGCCACCGTCTCCAACCCATACAACATAGCTGGTCTCACTACCCTCTTGTAGACCTTCCTTTTCACTTTTACTGGTACCCATCTGTCACAAATCACTCCTGACACTCTTCTCCATCCATTCCACCCTGCCTGTACTCTCTTCTTCACCTCTTTTCCACATTCACCAGAACTGTGTGTGTGTGTGTGTGTGTGTGTGTGTGTGTGTGTGTGTGTGTGTGTGTGTGTGTGTGTGTGTGTGTGTGTGTATGTGTCTGTGTCCCTGGCACTGCGTCTAGCCACAAAAAACTATTTCCAATATATGTTTTGAGTATGTTGGAGGGATGGGCATAAGCTGGCAGGCAAGGGTGAGTCAGTATCTCACTGCCACATACAGAAGTTAATAGTACATATACTGCATTGATTTGTGTAGCACTATGTGCTTTATTCCTGCTGTTATGGTTTGCTTGATAAGACTTCACCATTTTGCTCTGTGACTCTGCAGACATGACTAGGGGCGACTGAAAAACATTGCAGTATCTATGGTCATACTTGAACTGTAACCTTAATTTGAGTGATAGTATAATGAAGACATCAGGTGGAGGTCTACCTCCTCCTTGCAGGATATCCACACCATCAATTTCACGTAACAATACATGTTTGAGCATGGCAGTGTGTATGATGTCTGGTGACTGATGTGTGGTGTGTGTACACTGTACACATCATCACAAAGTGCATTTTTAATCACTTCATTTATTTTAAATATTCTATGGAGTGTCATTTCAGGAGATGATGAGGTTTAGAGTACTGAAAAGTACATCTCTGTTTCATTGATATTGGGTGCTAGCATGCAGCATTTAAAGGCATATGTCTACAGTCAGCTCTTGTAAATCTTTACCCTTCTCCACAGTATAGTCAATGATTCGTAGGTTTGTGAATTAGTGTGTATTCTAGATTTCCATTTGTATACCAAGTTTATACTTGGAATATTCCTTGCATGTAGCTGTGCATGTTGTAAAACCACTGAATGAGTCCTTTCATGAATCAAGATTGCTTTTGTATAGCTGGACCTTACTCTAATCCAGAAAGATAGTTGATATTATTCATGAATTCGGGATAAATCTGTAATGTTTTCAAGAGTCTTTTTTTCTCTGCACTTATAACAATCAGATATGGTAACTTTGACTATAAGTCTATCATTAGATGAGCAGTTTTCCTTTCTTGTGATAAAGTGATTTATCACCACCATACAGGAAGTCACCGTTTGCTAATTTTCATGATCCTATTAAAATCACATGTCATTGTGTAGCAGATAACTGATGCCTTCAAATGTTCTAGTCTAAGACTGAACATATCCATCCATCACTTTTGTAGAATAGTGTGTGTGTGTGTGTGTGTGTGTGTGTGTGTGTGTGTGTGTGATGACAAGTTAGGCAAACTTCAAGTTGTGTATTCTATGAAGTTAGACCCAGAGATCAGTCCAGTGGTCAGACCAGCAAGAAAAGTTCCAATAGCTAAGCAAAATAAAGTCAAAGCTCAGTTAGATAAAATGCTGCAGCAAGGTGTAATTTGTCTAGTTACAGAACCAACCAAATGGGTGTCATTTATGGTAGTAGCCCACAAAAAGACTCAGATGAAATCAGAATATGCATTGACCCAAGAGATTTGAACAATGCATTAAAGAGACTACATCATCCTATGGGTAGAGTCCAGGAAGTTGCCACTGTTTTTTATGTCTTGGATGCAAAAGTTCATTTTGGCAAGTGATGATTGATTGCAAATCTTCATTACTGACTACTTTCGGTACCCATTTGGAAGATATAGATTCCTCAGTATAGCATTTGGAATAAATTCTGCAAATGAAGTATTTCAGTGTGCTTCTTCTTCTCTTTCAGCTGTTCCCGTTAGGGTCACCACAGTGGATCATCTGTTTCCATTTCTTCCTGTCCTCTGCATATTGCTCTGTCACACCAACCACCTGCATGTCCTTTCTCACTACATCCATAAACTTTATCTTAGGCCTTCCTCTTTTCCTCTTTCCTGACATCTTCCTCCTTAGAATCCTTTTCCCAATATACCCAGCATCCCTCCACAGCACATGCCCAAACCAACGCAATCTCATCTCTCTGACTTTGTCTCCAAACCGTCCAAACTGAGCTGACCCTCTAATATACTGATTCCTAATCTTGTCCATCCTTGTCACACTCAGTGCAAATCTTAACATCTTTAACTCTGCCACTTCCAGCTCTGACTCCTGCCTTTTTGTCAGTGCCACCGTCTCCAACCCATACAACATAGCTGGTCTCACTACCCTCTTGTAGACCTTCCTTTTCACTTTTACTGGTACCCATCTGTCACAAATCACTCCTGACACTCTTCTCCATCCATTCCACCCTGCCTGTACTCTCTTCTTCACCTCTTTTCCACATTCACCATTACTCTAAACTGTTGATCCCAAGTACTTAAACTCATCCACCTTTGCCAACTCTACTACCTGCATCTTCACCCTTCTTCTATTCTCCCTCTCATTCACACACACATATTCTGTCTTAGTCCTGGTGACCTTCATTCCTCTCCTCTCTAGAGCCTATCTCCACCTCTCCAGGGTCTCCTCAACCCGGTCCCTACTCTTACTACAGATCACAATGTCATCTGCAAACATCATAGTCCATGGGGCCTCCTGTCTAATCTCATCTGTCAACCTGCCCATCACCATTGCAAATAAGAAAGGGCTCAGAGCTGATCCTTGATGTAATCCCACCTCCACCTGAAACACATCTGTCACTCCCACTGCAGACTTCACCACTGTCATATTACCCTCGTACATATCCTGTACCACTCTTACATACTCCTTTGCCACTCCTGACGTCCTCATACAATACCACAACTCCTCTCTAGGCACCCTTCATATGCTTTCTCCAAGTCCACAAAGACACAATGCAACTTCTTCTGACCTTCTCTATATTTCCCCATCAACACTCTCAGAGCAAACATAGCATCTGTAGTGCTCTTTCCCGGCATGAAACCATACTGCTGATCACTAATCATCACCTCCCTTCTTTACCTAGCTTTCACTACTTTTTCCCATAACTTCAAGCTGTGACTGATCAGTTTTATCCCTCTGCAGTTACTACAGCTCTGCACATCACCCTTATTCTTAAAAATAATAAGTGAAGTATTTCAGTGTGCAATGGAGCACATTTTTTCAGGTTATCCTTGGGCTGTAATAGATAATTTATTGGTTAGTGGCAATGGTGAAGCAGAGCATGAAATAAACCTTAGGAAAGTTCTAGAAAAATCACATGAAGTGAACTTAAAGATCAATCATCTGAAGTGCAAATTCAGACTACCAGAAGTTACATATATAAGTCATTTATTTACTAGCACTTGCTTCTGACCAGACCCATCCAAGCAAGCAGCCATTCTTGAGATGCCAGCATGTGATACTGTTCAAGTTCTACAATGTTTTCTTGGTATGGTCAACTATTTAGGCAAGTTTATACCAGACTTCAGTGAGTTGACAGCACCTTTGAGAGAGCTGATGTGCAAAAATGTTACATGGTCTTGAATGGAATAGCACCAGACAGCATCTGAAGACCTTAAGCAGAAAATTGCCCCCCATCTACATTAAGATACTATGATGTCAATAAACTAGTCAGTATTTCCTGTGACGCTTCAAAATTTGGTCTTGGCACAGTTATTCTTCAAGAAGGCAGACCAGTAGCCTATGCATCTAGATCTCTTACTCAGACTGAAATGCAATATGCTTAAATTGAGAAAGAACTTTTGGCAATCGCATTTGCATGCTCAAAGTTTCATGATTGTATTTATGGTCGAGCTATTCAGATTGAGACTGATCACCGACCTGTAATCATTATTCTGAAGAAGCCTATGTATTCAGCTCCAATGAGATTACAAAGAATGATGCTCAAACTGCAGCAGTGCAGCTTCAGAATGGTCTATACAAAAGGCAGACTATTTGTTTGATACCATATCCAGATTGCTCAGAAATATAACAGAACAGCTTCATGCAGAGAAATTTGACTTTGATGTCATGGAAATGTGTAATTTTTCTACCATGAGACTTGAGATGAGAGATCATAGAAAGACTAATCCAATTTTGCAAAAGATCAACCACTACTTTAATGTTGGATGGCCGTCAAAGCAATCTAGTGTACCACCTGAAGTGCAAACTTATGTTCCTTACAGAGATGAGATGTTGATGGAAGATGGCATTATTTTCAAAGGTCTTAAAATTGTTGTTCCTGCTTCCTTACAATATGAATATATCCAGAGTTTGCATCGTGGTCACCCAGGCTCAGAATCTACCAAAAGAAGTGTGAAAGGACTAGTATTTTGGCTTTCTCTAACAAAAGATATTGATAAAGTACTATCTTATTGTTCAGTATGCAATAGTACTAAACTGCATTTGCAAAAAGAACCACTTCAGCTAAGTCAAGTTACTGAGCTACCTTGGTCAACAGTAGCAACTGATATATTTGAGTGGAACAATCAGCATTACTTAGTGTTGGTAGACTATTATTCAAACTAGTTTGAGATTGGTTTACTACCTAATGTAACATCCACTGCTATTATCACTCACTAAGTTGAAACATCATTTCTCAGTCTATGGTAGTCCACATAAAGTTATTTCTGGCTGTGGTACCCAATTTACCAGTCAATTGTTTCAGAATTTTGAAAAAGAATGTCACTTTGTACGTATTACTAGTAGTCCAGAATATCCACAGTCAAATGGACTAGCTGAATGTGCAGTACAGAGTGCAAAGCAATTACTAGAGAAGAAAAAGTGTGATAATACTGATGTCTTTTTAAATTTACTCCATCTCAGAAACATACCCCATGATGATATACTTGGCTTGCCTGCTCAGAGACTTCTGTCTAGGCAAACCAGAACAGCATTGCCTATCAGTTCCAGTTTGTTGAGGAATAAAGCTAAGAACAGCAGAGCAATCAAAGCCAAACTATACAGAAAGTGTTCTTTCCAGAAGTCCACCTATAATTAATCAAGCAGATTTCTTCATCCATTGAAAGAAGGAGAGACAGTGAGGATACAGACGGTGAAAGGTTTTGACTGAATTGGTCAAGTAACAGGTATATGTGCCAAGCCGAGATCCTACTTTGTAGAATCTGAGGATGTGGAGTGGAGGAGAAATCACAGACATCTTTCTGTATCAGAATCAAAATCACAGCACTGTTCCTGTGATACAGACTCAAGATCTCAGAGCAATCCAGACAATGTTCCTGTTGCAGAATATGTCTTAACTTCTACTTCCATTCCTGATGATGTTCCTGATGTCCCCAAAGTTGAACATTCTGCAGAGACAGTCCCAGTTGCTAGACCTAATTCTAATTTCTATGTCACACAATTGTAGTATTTCCAGACCTAGTGTGAAATACACAGCAACCTGGACATAATTGTTTATATGTATTTAGTTCTGTACAATTGCATGTCAAAGAATTATTTGTATCTATTGTATGTCAATTAATGTTGTCATTACTGCATGACACATTTCTCAAAGAAGGAGGATGTAGCATAGTGTGTGTGTGTGTGTGTGTGTGTGTGTGTGTGTGTGTGTGTGTGTGTGTGTGTGTGTGTGTGTGTGTGTTATACCTTTAAGAAGCATTTCAAGGACAGCACTTGCATATAAATTACAAGCATGTTCTAACTTCAGTGCCATTTTGAGAGTGCAGCCATAGAGTGGGCATGTATGCATGCAATAGCTAGTTTTTTTACAAGTGTATCTATGTTAAAGTTATTAAGCCTCAATCCTAACATGTTTGTACATAATAAAGCTGCTTGAACAGAACCCACAAATGTTCATCTGTTTTATGCTGATCAGACGAGCGACAACTGTGTCTTTTGCTCTTTACTTTCCATCACTGATCCAAAACTCCCCATACCCTTTGTATCCATTCTCAGGGCCCTGGACTTTAGTATTATGGTAAAAAAGTCACTGCCTCCTCTTGACCGCGTCTTTACAAAATCTAAAGTATCCGTGTCCATCAACGAATGTTCCATGAAGATGTAACTACTACGAAGCTGTGATACAAATCAGATTAATATGAGTAAACTAATTGAGAATCTAAAATTTCATCAAGGATTACAAATCAATGTAGTATTGTCTCTTCTTATGTGCATGGATTCTAACATGACAAGGCAATTATTTTCCATTTTTTTAATTGTCACAATTTGCATTATTTATATATAACAAAACTGTGTTTTTATCAGAAGTACTTCACAAAGACATATTACAAGTATAATACTGGCTACATAGAATTCCAGTATTAGCAGGATTATACACAAAAATCAATGTCTGTTACATGAAAATTATTCAGTATAATTCTAACAAAATAATGTCCTAAAAATGTACAATAAAGTAATAGTCTACATGTTGCAATTACATTAGATGCATTCTCCCCTGGGTAAAGATGTGAAACAGTGGCAAAATACAAGCACCAAGTGCTAAGTTAACCAAACTATGTGAGATAATGAAATGTAGAAAAACAGCATGAATGGTAGTATACACCATTAAATACCATTTCATTGAAACCAAACAAAATATTCGCTTGGGATATTCAATATATCACATACAGACATTTACATTTATTAAGAAATCTTTCCGTGTATTCTATTTTTTGTGAATATTTCCATGAAAATAACACAGTTTTCAATAATGTTACACCAAAACTTTAGAGACTTTTTTCCATTTTTACCCAGGGCTTTGTAATAAATTTGACTCAAACTAAGATTAAAGAAAGTAATTCTCTTATTTATTTATTTTATTTTTTTTTTTTTATTTATCATTTGTTGACCGGGAATGTCCGACTAGGTTCCACAGAGCCTGTTTTCAGCGGAGGCCCGGGGAGAAATGCTCCAGATGCATGTCTTTGGAATGTGGGAGGAAACCGGAGTACCCGGAGGAAACCCACGCGAACACAGGAAGAACATGCAAACTCCACACAGAAGGCACCCCAGCCGAGAATCGAACTGGAGAACCTCTTGCTGTGAGGTGACAACGTTAACCGCTGCACCACTGTGCCGCCTTATGCTGCATGGTACTGTAATTGTATACCTTTACAGGCACTTGGACCAGTTCCAATATGTTTTGCTGATAATAATGGAAGAGTTAATTAGAGTCTTTAAATAAAAGTCCTAGATCATTTGAATAGATCTGCAAAACCGAAAGACATAAATTAAGTTTGCAAATACATTTTCCTGCTTAGCACACATTCAGATGATAGCAATATTTTGTATTGCTGCAAGTGTGTATTATATATAGCAACTACCGAGAATTTTGCTGAATGCCCAAATTTTTTGATCATATATTTCACCTTTTCCTCAAAAAGCCACTTGCTGATGAATTATTGGAAACCAAACTCATTAAATAATGACAGACATTTGAATTTCAGACTTCATATTCTTGAGAAAATGCATGCTAATTTAAAACATGATATTGTGGCTACTTTCTAAGTTAATAAAAGCAATATTTAGAATCTGTCCCTGATTTTAGGCCTTTGTCTACCCTCGTTATTTGTAGCTTTGTCCAGAATTATTGCACAATCAGGATGAGAGGTATGGTGTGTGGTGGAATTAGGTATGCATTGTAAATTGTTGATGAATTTGGAGAATGATCTGGTACAATGCTTATAAATATTTACCAATGACCTGTCAAGATATTTACTTATGTCATGAAGTTATGAAGGCCCAAAGCTGGAAATATACAATTATGAATAATAAGATGAAATTAAAAAATGAACTGCTTGACTAAAAATAGGAACAAATTGTTTTTCACCATGAAAGACAGACTTACATTAATAAAAATGATTATTTTGCCCAAGATTTTGTTTTACATACAACCATTGATTTTACCTCCTCCTAAAAATTCTTTAAACAAATAGATTCCTTATTACTAACTTTTCTTTGGTTCCCAAATAAACCAAGAATAGTCTATAAATGGCATGCTAGAGCCTGGGACTGTAATAGGATTGGCTTTCCAAACATAGAATTATATTCCCAATCTGTTATTGCTAACATAATATTACACTGGATTTCATCTATATACACCTCTAGCTGGAAACAACTACATGAAATACATATAACCTCCTCTGACAACTCAGAAACTCAGTTTAAGGAAACCTTTGGAATTAACAAAATATTTTGGATACTCCATGAATATTGCCTATATAATAAGAAATTTAGCCACTTCTCACATGGTATAAACCAAATATTTTATATTTTCAAAAATATAGTTGACAACGATTATAGTTTAAAGAACACCTTTTTCATTACTTTTCCCATAGCTGATACACCAGATTGCCTAGACACCTTCAATATCAATAAGATGCAGAATCTTAAAGAGAATAATCTAAAGTTTTGGCACCAGTTTATGGACAATAAGAACATCCAACCAATAAACTTTCTCTTAGCCAGATATGTCTGTCAAGATAATTGGCTCTGTATTCAATCTTTAAGAAAGTTTGTTGAAAATAAAGTGAGAGTGTCAATAAATCTGGAACTTGATATTATACTAAGATTGATGCAACTATTCACATGGTGTAGTTTGATGAACACTGAGCATAAATTAAGCATATTGCCTGTATATAAAATCCTATGAGAAGACTTGATTACTTTTGACCAAGCTTTTTGGAATTACTCCATAAAGATTAATGATTAACCTTTATCTAACGATAATAAGAAACAGTTATTAAATTCAATAAAAACACTTCATCATCTTTATATTGGAGACTATATACCTGGAGATTTATTCATAGAAGCTTTTACACTCCACACAGAATTGACCTTATAACCAAGAGTAATGAAAGCAAATGCTGGAGGTGCGGTGATATTCTTGAAGCCAACTGGGTTCATATGTTCATCGAATGTAAAACTCTCACACAATATTGGAGTGATTTTAGACATTTTGCAAAAGCCCTGTGGTCTGCTAATTGTCAAATTACTAGTTCTTTGATATTATTCAATGTCTCTACCCAAAGTGTAATTCCTAGGCATCAGTTACCTGTTCTTCGGTTAATTCTAGCTATTGCTCAAAAAATAATTACATTGAAATGGAAAAATAATCAAGATCTTATGTTTACTGAGTTTATTTCAATAGCAAAACCTGTATGTAAAAAAGAAATTCAAACTATCAGAGAGCATCAAATATAACATACAAAAGACTAGCTTGGCAAACACTGGAAAGATTGTTAGATAAATAGTGATTACCTTCCTTGGATAAAACGAATGTTTATCATGGATGTTTGTATGTAGTGTAATTAGTCATGTTTTATATTATTTATTTCTAATACTTTGTGTCCATGTTTATTAACAAAATGTAATAAAAATGTTTTATGAAAAAAATGAATTGCATGGAAATGAAAATGAATGTTTTTTTTTTAGATAATTAGACTAGGAGGAGCTGAGTTCTTGTTTTCTATATCATATTTATTCCTAAATATTTTAGTTCCTTTATTTCCCAATTGTATTTATATTTATCTTTAAACTTACTATCTAGTAACTGATTTAACACTAAAGTTTCAGTTTTATTATTATATTTCAGCAACAATACTTCTTGAAACTTTTCAATTTCTTCATCTATTTTTCGATTGAATCATTTAAATCTCCTATAGTTAGTAAGATTCTAACAATATATTTAAACACATGTGACTACTTAGAAACTGTGATTCTAGTCAAAGGAGCACTACAAATTGTCTAACAGGTAATGCAGGCAAAAGTCTCTGACAATCGGACATGTTGGTAAGTTCAGAACTGACACCAAAACTAAAAGCAAAATCAAACCAAGAATGAAAATCACTTGGCACCACAGGACCCGGAAGCACGTAAACAAAGGCTTTCAAAATAAGCAGATGAAGAAATCAAACAGCTGCTAGGTCTCCAAAAAGATCCTTTAATGTAACCAGGCAAAGTAAAAATCCACAATATCATCCAAGCGCTTTCACTCGACCACATGTGAGCTTTCTCAAGGCAAACAACATTGCTGGAAGTTCATTCACATTAAATACTTCCAGAATCATCACATGACTTCCTGTGAACCTTTCCCAACAGGAAAATCACCATATAAGGAAATTCTAAAATACATTCTTATTATCATTAAAAAGATTTCATTTTCTAAAAATAATTCATTTTCTAAAAATATCTTGACGACTGAATAGCATAATGAACTTGAAATTGAATACAAACTATTAAAATATGTCATAAAACAATTCTGTAAAATATTTTTATAGTTTTATAATACAAATAAGTGCAGTAACCCCTTTTAACCATCGGGGGTGAAATCAAAACTCCAATTTAAAACCTAGAGTTACTAACTGGCATTGTAAAACATTTCTTATCTGAGTTGCCAATGTATAACATTCCATATATCATATTATAAAATCTTATGGATTCAAAAGTGAATAAAACAATAGATGTCATGTTCTGCTAAACTGTGTTATAGACGAGCTTGTCTCAATTTCAAAACACTAGTGATGTTGAGGGTGTCATTCAGACCTGGGTATCTAGTAACGTATAACCGGAGCTGCCAAAATAGCTCACGGTGTTCTAATTTTGACTCCCAACTACCCCCTCTTATATCCAGTTGTACCTGTTCCAACACCATAAACTTTATGTCCATGTCCTTACACGTCAAGGAGTATTTATAAAAGGCATTACTTTCCTTCCTTACATTGATGTCATTGAAGTGTTTGTAAACCCTTCTCCTAAACACCCTTTCAGTTTTTCCAATGTAAAAAGCATGGCACATAACACAGGAACCAAGATAGACCACAACCTTGGATCCACAGTTAAAATGTTTGTTGGAACGGAACTTAAATCTTCTAGAGGGAAGGTAGTAGGACCCCGAATTTAGCATAGCGTGACATTGCTTGCACATCCCGCAGGGATAAGTGCCTAATTTCTTTCTATTGTGATTCTATGGATCCTCTAACCTAATATCTAAAAGTTCTTTTAAATTCCTGCCCCTTTTCCTAACAAAAGAGGGGTAACTGGGCATAGAATTCTTAAGATCTTCCAGAAGTCTGAGAATGGGCCAATATTTCTTGATAATCTTCTCGATTTGATCTGAGTTGTTGGAGAAAGTGTGTATAAAACTATTTTTTTCTTGTAAAATTTGTTTTGAAGGGTTTGGGGACATCTCATTAACCCCCACCCCAAATAAAGGAGGATATTTATTTGCCCTCTTCTCAGAAATTTCTGCAACTAGTGCTTCTACCAGGGTTTCCGGATATTGTTTGTCCATAAAGAATCCCTTTAAAATGGAAACTTCCTCATTGAAAAGTTTGTCCGTGCTGGACATTCGTGAAGCCCTAATTAGTTGACCCTTCCCTATCGCCTTCTTTTGATAGAAGGGATGTCCACTGTGGTAATTCAGGAATGCATTTGAAAAAGTGCTTTTCCTGTAAATATTAGACTGAAAACAACTATTTGAATAATCCTTCACTAGTGAAATGTCTAAATAATCGAGTTGGTGTTTACTGATGTTATAAGTAAAACTAAAAAATGTGGTTGTCCTGTTGATGTAATCTATGAATTCCATTAAACTTTGTTCGTTTCCCATCCACATAAAGGAGATATCTTCCAGAAATCTTCTATAGTATAAGATGTCCTGATACCATGTACTGGTAAAAATATATTTCTTTTCCCATTGGTATAATACCAAATTTAGTACATGGAGGCACAAGAGGCACCCATTGCCACACCTTTTTTCTGACGATAAAATTCCCCCTTAAAGTGAATGAAGTTATTTTCTAGAACTAATTCCATAAATTCCAGAATTAAATTAGTAAACTTGGCCCCCAGTTGGACTTCATTAGATAAGTAAGTTCCTAACCACTACAGGCCTGTGTTGTGTGGAATACTAGGAAATAAGTCGACCACATCCACAGTGACCATAAACATTTCAGGTAAAAATAAACTCTGATCCACTCCTTTGAGGGAGTCCCATGAATCCTTACATATGTGTTTAATTTTCTCTACATGTTGTTTTAAGGAGAAGTCAATAAATTTGGCTAAGGGTTCTGTGACACTTCCACCCCCTGAAACTATAGGTCTAAATTTCAGGGGGTTCAAATTCTTATGTGTCTTTGGAATTCCAAAAATCTGGGCAACCTTGGGTTTTTACTAATAAATAGTTATATAACTTTTCATTAATGGCATTTTGCATTAAATGGTCATATAGTGAATAATTTATTTTAGCTTGAGCTATATTGATCTCATTTCTTGAGACAAGTTCATATTGTTCAGTATCCTGTAACACAGTGTGCAAGGCAGCCTCATAGTCCCAGGTGTACATCAAGACAGCACCTCCCCCCTTGTCCGGTTTCATAACCCTACACCCCTCCATTTTGAGCTTTTTAATTAAAGTCAACTCATCCTCAGTAATATTGTCAGTTGTTTTAAAATAATCTTTCTCCTTAAGTTTAATAATGTCAGTCTCAACCAACTCCTCAAAAATTTTAATGGTGGGGTGGACAGGCGGGTTGAAGGTACTTTTTCTTGTAAGAGTCTTTTCAAAGTTTCGTGCCATGCTTTTTACATTGGGAAAACTGAAAGGGTGTTTAGGAGAAGGGTTTACGAACACTTCAATGACATCAATGTAAGGAAGGAAAGTAATGCCTTTTATAAACACTCCTTGACGTGTAAGGACATGGACATAAAGTTTATGGTGTTGGATCAGGTACAACCGGATATAAGAGGGGGTAGTTGGGAGTCAAAATTAGAATACCGTGAGCTATTTTGGCAGCTCCGGTTAGACGCTACTAGATACCCAGGTCTGAATGACACCCCCAACATCACTAGTGTTTTGAAATTGAGACAAGCTCATCTATAACACAGTTTAGCAGAGCATGACATCTATTGTTTTATTCACTTTTGAATCCATAAGATTTTATAATATGATATATGGAATGTTATACATTGGCAACTCAGATAAGAAATGTTTTACAATGCCAGTTAGTAACTCTAGGTTTTAAATTGGAGTTTTGCTTTCACCCCCGATGGTTAAAAGGGGTTACTGCACTTATTTGTATTATAAAACTATAAACATATTTTACAGAATTGTTTTATGACATATTTTAATAGTTTGTATTCAATTTCAAGTTCATTATGCTATTCAGTCGTCAAGATATTTTTAGAAAATGAATTATTTTTAGAAAATGAATTCTTTTTAATGATAATAAGAATGTATTTTAGAATTTCCTTATATGGTGATTTTCCTGTTGGGAAAGGTTCACAGGAAGTCATGTGATGATTATGGAAGTATTTAATGTGAATGTACCTCCAGCAATGTTGTTTGCCTTGAGAAAGCTCGCATGTGGTCGAGTGAAAGTGCTTGGATGATATTGTGGATTTTTACTTTGCCTGGTTACATTAAAGGATCTTTTTGGAAACCTAGCAGCTGTTTGATTTCTTCATCTGCTTATTTTGAAAGCCTTTGTTTACGTGCTTCCGGGTCCTGTGGTGCCAAGTGAAGTTCAGAACTGAGTTATTTAGCAGCAGACTGGGATTATTTGCCAGTTGTAATAACATAAATTCAATATTAAATAAGCCTGGCTATTTCATATCTAAGACTAAAAGTTGAAAAATGATTGAACTAGTGAAGAAACTGATGGATTTATTTATAAAAAGACAGAGCTGTATCAAATCCCTAGTCTATGAATCAATGATTCAGTGGTTCTTATCAATAGTGGAGTATTGTCCTGCGAGAGACTTAAGTGATCAGATAAAGTGAATGAATTGACCATTCTGGATACGGTGTAAATATTCTGAGTTGTAGAAGGTTAAGCCCACATTTAGGATCCAAAAGACACTAAGAACTTTTATTTAGTCACTGTTTTGCCAAAAGATTTTTTAAACACCTTTATTGAATTATCATTTGTGACGTACACAAGTATACTTTTATATAAAAGTGATCAAATTGCATTAACAAGTTCATGTTTATAAACATTATACTTCACATACATTGCTATAGATCATATAACCTATGCAATATTACATAAATTATTCAATTCCTGCCCTTTTTTAAACAAGAAACATCTTTCTTAAACCATCATTTATGATATAGTCAGTCATACATTTATATAAATGAAAATAAACTACACTAACACAATCCTAATCACAAGCATTTTATATTAGAAACCATACTGACACACTACCAGTTGCAAACATTATACATCATTTATAATCTACCCAACCATTTTCAGTCAAACATTACTTAACTCATTTAAGTCCTCCCTTCTTTTAAACCTCACTCCTCCCCTGTATGTATTGTTCCCACAATTCCCATTTTTTCTACGTTGTTAAAGCCTAACATTTTCTAAAGATCTCAGTTCCAGTTGATTTATCTCTGTTACTATATTCACTACACTATACACTATTGTAGTATAGTTGGTCTAGATTTTGATTTCCATTTTCTAATAATTGCTTTTTAACAGCCACCATAATTAGACACAGCAAGGCCTTATTAAATCTAGGCAATTCCAATTCTGTATTACAGCTCAAAACAATCATCTCTCTTGTCACAACCATCTGGCCACCCAGAATTTCCAACAGTGAATCCTGCAGGGAATTCTTAAAGTCCACCAACTCCCCACACTTCCTCGTCACACCTCCAACATTTGCTGTCTAACTGAGAAAAAATTCTTTGGAGTCTACTTGGTGTATAAAAATATCTATGCAAACATTTTCAAACAAAAATCCTAAATCTTCTAGACTTTTCTGCATTTTGGGGAGACATACATACATCCTCCCATTGTTTCTTTGTGAATTGCTTATCTGTTCTGTCTTCCCAATCTTTTCTAACTTCTTCTGATTGATTCTTATAGTCATCATGCAATATGTCATATGCTCTACTAATTATTCCTTTTTTCATGACAGCTTCTGTTCTAGATTCTACTAAGATCTCTACAAGTGCTGGTCTTTCATTTAGGACCCATGATTTCTTTCTGTTTGCTTATACTCTGATAATGCTTGATAGGGAAGGCAATCTCTATCCTGCAGTCCAAATACATTTTTTGGCTTCTTCCCATAGTATCATCTTTCCCTCTCTAGTTATTTGCTTCCAATACCTTGGTTTCTTTACCAGTTTTCTTCAATAAATTACAGACCACTCTTGCCTATTGCCTGTATCCCTAATTACAGTAATCCCTATCAGCAGAATCTCCTTTCTCCATTCCCGTATTGGCTTAGTTCTTAGATTACTTCCTGCTGCTGTATGGCTATACTATTTTTTATGATTACTGTTATTCTCGTTAAAGGCCTGCATCCAAAAAATTCCAGTCACTCCTTGTTTCTTGAACTCCCCCGTTTCATCATCATCCCTTTCTACTTTGAATTATTGTTTTCTGCTTATTCTATTGCCAAAAAAAAATTCAAATGAATTTGTTAACCATCTTGAAAAAAAAGTGTTGCAGTCTACGTGAAACTGAGTTATTGAAAAATTCTGAGGGGAAATACTGATTTTGGTCACTATGATCAACAAAACAATAAAGTTTACTTTATTATAGTTTTCTAGACATGCTTTAACTTGTTGATAGTGGAACTGAATTTAGCATAAGTACAATAATGAATATTAGATATATACTTAATCCTAAGATATTTCAGTTTGTTAAGGGAGAGAGGAACTTGGTATTGACTTGGACAAAATTACACCCTGTTATATAAAAATGGAAACATATATATGAAATGAAATATCATACTCGTCCACAAAACTACATATTACATGATCAGCAACAGACATATACCAATATATTTACACTCATTTGTTTAGTCAGCCATTCCAGAAGAAGTGAGACATTTACCCCTATTAAAAATGCAGTTAGTCTCACAAACTAAATGTAAAGATCTCACAAACTAAATGTAAAGATAAGTAAAACTGACTGACAGCAATGCCAAAAAGAGAAACATCCAATTTCATGTAAGAGACTCTTGTTAGCTATCCTTCCACTCAGTGAAAACCCAAGGCCAGGGTATACTGCCACTGACCTGCTTTGAAAAATAGCAAAAGATAAAACTGACGTTTATACAGTTATTAGATATTGCATGACACTAGCTTCAAACATCCACTATATGATGCTTTAAGCTTATATACCTGGAAAAGGACATTCACAAAACATGCATCAATAGGAATTTCAGATGGGGAACATAATTATTATTAGTTCCCGTTGAGGTGGCATTTAAGGAAACACCAACCCACTGAGCTGCAAGCAAAGTGAAAACAGCTCACATACAAGTACCCTACAGAAATAATATCATAATGTGTTTTATAGGTATGTGACATGCACATTTTCTTATTAGCTATATAACCACAACCATTCCAGGAGAAAATACATCTCATTGGTACAACAGTCCAAATCTGATACCATGTTGAATCAGCAGTATGTCTAACAACACACTGAATCTTTCCTTTTCTTATTTCTTTTGGTAAGCTGACAATAATTTAATTTTTAAGCCTTACCTCAAGATCAGTTATTTTATTGGATGCAGTGTATACAAATTGTCAGCTGCACTAGAAAATTGTATGCAGATTGCACAAGATGGGTGTCTATGAGGTGGTTTAAGAGTCTGTGTAAGAGTCCATCACATGAGAAAGAACTGCTTAGGAAGAACAAGCTTTGTGTGTGAAAAACTGATAAATTCTTTCTACCAGGATATTATTTGCTTACTAGTCCTCACCCAATCCTCTTATGTGGTTATTTCTTCCAAACTTCCCATTCCCCTGCCCAGAAAACCACAGTGAAAAACTTCTCTAAAGCAAAACCAAGGTGGAATCCTTCAAAGCCCCCGGGCCTGTGGAAAATACGGCCCAGACCGCAGAATCCTTTATAAACACATTTTATGAACACCTTCAGGAATGCATGGATCATGCAATCCCAAATAAAACCAAGACCCAATCCTCCAAAGGCAGACGTCCTGTCTGGTAGACCCCAGCCATAAACAAACTATACAATAGAAGGAGGAAGCTACTATATGATAGAGCAAAATCCCAAAAAGGGAAGGCATCTCTGATCAGTATTAGCAAAAAAATATGGGCACTCATAAAATTGTCTAAGGCCAGCTTCGAGAGAAAAATTGCACAGGACACTAAGGATAATCACAAGGCTTTCTTTAGTTATGTTAGGAACCTGGGTGGGAATTCCCAGATATGCTCAGAATTAGTCCAAAATTACAAAAAATACACCAAACCCACAGACATTGCCAACATCCTAGCTGACAGGTTCAGTGCAAACTCCCCCCCCCCTACCAAAAGGGCAAATATCTATCCCAGCAGAGTGCTTCCCCCCTGACATCTCACATGCTCAGGTAAGAACCGCCCTCTCCAAAGCAAAAAACACAGCATCAACGGGACCAGACGGTGTCCCGGGCTGTGTCCTACATGAACTCCAAGAAGAGCTAAACCCAAACATAAAACTACTGTTCAATCTCAGCCTTACTACAGGATATGTACCTAAAGAGTGACGTACAGCAACAATGGTCCCTCTCCACAAAGGTGGTGCCTCAACGGATCCTGGAAACTATTGCCCCATAAGCCTGACTAGCTTGGTCTGCAAAGCTATGGAAAGGATCATCATGACCCTCATAAATAAAGATATTGGGGACCTACAGACACTGGATCCTACCCAGTTCGGCTTTGTTAAGGGCAGATCCTGCCTCTTAAACCTGGTCAATTTCTTTGAAACAGTCACCAAGGCCATTGATGAGGGGAAGGTGGTCCACACAGCCTACCTGGACCTCACAAAAGCCTTCGATACAATACTCCACTCTGGCATTATAGATAAGCTCACCAGCTTAAACATAAACCCCTATGTCACTAGATGAGTTGCAAACTGGCTCAAGGACAGAACCCACATGGTTAGAATTGCTGGAGCCATGTCAGACTCCAAACCAGTTACAAGTGGCATCCCACAAGGCTCAGTCCTGGGACCTCTCTTGTTCAGTATATATTTCTTGGAGGTACAGGCCAACACGGAAGGACTGTGGCTGACCAAGTTCGCAGATGACTGCAAACTGGGTGCCATAATTGACTCTCCAGCCGGCACAAGCATCCTCCAAAAGGGCCTCATAGAAATAGACAACTGGTGCCAGAGCCATGGCCTCAAGCTAAATGCCAAAAAGTGTATAGTCATCCCCTTTGGCAAAAACAAAGTGCCCACAAATTACCACATCGGTGGTAATCCATTAAGTACAGAATAAGTAATTAGGGAGCTATGGACCCAAGTTGATAGCAATCTCTCATTTGACAACCACGTGGCCAAAGTGGTTAGAAAAACATTTTATATAGCCCACCTAATCATGAAGGGATTCACATCTAGATCAGGGGAGGTCATTGTGCCTCTTTACTCATCCCTCATCAGGCCCATAATTGAGTACAATGCCCATTTTGGGATGTACCTTACCAGACACCTGCAGCAACTGGAAAGACCCCAAAAGTACCTCACCAAGAGGATCAAAGGGCTCAAACAGATGCCATATGCTGCCCAGTTAAAGAAACTTCAGCTCTGCTCAGTGGCATACCGCCTGCTCAGAGGCGATCTGTGCCTGACGTATAAAGCCATGTCCAACCCAGAATTAATGGACATGCTGCACCTCAGAAAATCAAAATCCCATCGAGCTACGCGCCCGAGAGACTTGAACGTCAGCACTGAAATAAATAGGACATGCTGGAGGGACAGATTCATAACCCAGAGGCTCCCTTCACTCTGGAATAAAATCCCAGTCCAGGTTAGGCAGAGTCCCTCATTGACTCTCTTCAAGAGGAATCTTGATGAGTGGATGGGAGATCGTAGGTTTACCTCCGGTATCACTTCTGTGTCACTGTTAGACAGAGGCACAGTATACCAACCTCGAAAAAGGGCATAGCAAAGTTAATTTAAAATGGGTGGCGAAAGCCAAACACACTCTGGCTAGGCTTATAAATGCCCTAGGGCAGATAGCCTAGTATGAACCTATGAACCTATGAACCTAAGGGTAGAAAGCTATTCTTCACTGATTTCATACTGGGATATAACTGACATTTTGAGAGACATGATATTATAGCTGTCTTCTAATGTCCATTATTCATCCATTACATTCTTGAAAGAATGACTCTAGATCATATAAGGTGTCCTTTATTGTAGTAATTTCATTCTGAAATGTAGCTAGAAGAAGATAGTGGAGCTATTTTTTTTAGAGCCATGGTAAAAGTTTTTTGAGAATGAGAGCAAACTCCAGTGACCAGACATACAGTTTTGTGTGTGCTGGATTCCTAAAGTTCTAAATCAAAGCAGTTTTTATCATCTAATATCACAGTTTTCTCCCTGTCCATATAAATTGAAATATAACATTTTTTCTGCAAATAAATATATTTTGTTTTTGTTCCTATTTGTTTTATGAGTATACAAGTGAACGAACAACTACACTCGGTTTGTGTTTTCAAAAAAGGCGTTACTTTAACAACTAGTTTATTTTCACCTTTGTTAGAATAATACAGAAGGGATACATACACTTCCAGCCTGGAAACACCACTATAGGTTTTTACTGATGCTCAACACTGCTACGAATTATGAATATCAGACCAAAATAAAAACGTCCAGACACAGTATCCACCATACACCAAGTCATTGAAAATACTCAGGCTGTAAAGACTAGACCTTCATAGGAATATAGTTTTATTTATTTATTTATTGGCATTTAATTACTAGGAAAGTCCGACTGGGTAGAAGCCCATTTTCAGTGAAGGTCTGGGTAGAAAAGCTACAAATTATTACAAAACATTTTAAGAACAATAATGTTATTAATCTTCAAAAAATAAAACAAAAACATCTGCAGTTTAAATAATCATAAGAAATTAGTGACAATATAAAAACATTGGTTAAGGATCAATACAAGTTATATTTTTGTTGTGTCTTTCGGCTTTTCCCAGTTAGGGGTCGCCACAGCGGAACTCCAGTCTGCTAATGATTGGCAGTAGATTTTTATGTGCCAAGTTGCCAGCCCTAACACACAACCTTCAATGAAGGTACGTCCATTCACGCATGTCTCCACACAGAAGATGCTCTAGCTGAGAATCGAACAGGACAACGTCTTACTGTGAGGTGACAACGCTACCACAGCACCACCACCGCAGTATCAATACAAGTTATATGATGATCATTTAATATTTTTAGAAATTTTAGACAATTTATAGAGACAGTAAAGGTAAGTTAGTTTAATACAAGCAGGAATTGTGATATGAAGTTAGGGAAAAAACAGTCTTATGGTATATTTGGAGAAAGTCAGAGAAGAGAATTTGATAGAAGTAAGGAAGTAAGTGAAGAAGGGAGAATAAGGAGGTATAAAGAATGAAAAGCTGCTTGTTCACATTTTGGGATATAGTTTATCCTAATTTTGAGCAAGAACAGAGACAGATTTTAACTAGGAAGTCTTTCAGATAAGATGGTAGGGAGGGTATTGACCTGATGGATACAGGTAAGGAGCTCCAGGGCTTAGCAACCCTGTACGAGTACAGACAATCCCCAGCAGATTTGATAGGTCTGTAGATAGGAGATTTTGGTCACTGGATGGCAATGATTGACTGGGGACATAGTTCTTTACAATGTTTTTTAGTGCTGGATAGGCAGATGCATGCAGGATAATTTTATAGGCAGTACGAAGTTATGTAAATGTTAGTGGATGTGACCATTCTAACCAATGTGGGCTTTTCAGTGCTATAGAGTGGTGGGTTCTTAAAGGGGTATGTGCTGCAAATTTAGCAACTTTGTTGTAACATTTTTCAAGTTTTAATTTTTGAGAAGCCTGGAGGTTAGTAAGGATAGGAGCACCGTAAAGAAGTGTGGGGAGGTGATAAGTAGTGGCAAGTGTAGTTTTAATTGTGTTGGTGAGAAAGTCTTTGGCTCTGTAAAGCATCCCTAGTTTTTGATGTGTTTTTCTTATGTAATTTTGAATAAGCAGGTCAAATGTAAGCTTATCATTCACTATCACCCCTAATAATTTGCCATGAGAACTGATTTCAGTTGCTGCATTATCAAGGGAAAGAACTTTGGTTTTTTTTTTTTTTTTTTGTATTTTTTTAGATACGGATTTGGGGAAAAATAGTACTTTGGTCTTTTTTGGGTTGAGCATGGGTTGTGAGTTGCAAAGCCATGTATCAATGACTGTTAAAGCTTCCTGAGCATTTTTAGAGGTGTACCATGTTATCAGCTGGCAAAAGACAGTGGAGTCATCTGCATTTTGCATTAGGGTGACCTGTTGTGTGGAAGTATACATGGTGTTGTTGAAAATGTTAAAGACGAGGGGACTAAGGATAGAGCCTTGTGGTACAGTGGTGGTGACTGTGAGGTAAGGAGAGACTGTGGAGAGCCATTGTACTGGCTGATGCCTACTGGACAGGAAGCTTTTGAACCACAGAAGGGTGGGCTGAGACATACCTAATGAGACCATTTGAAATAGAATTTTGCTGTGACAAACTCTATTGAAAGCTTTAGACAATTCTAGAAATAAAAAAGAGACTATTTTGCTGTTATCTCTAGCTTTATTGACAGTATGTATACAATTTAGAACAGCAGTGATTATACTGTGAGAAGGATGGAAGCCATGGTGTATAGGGGACAGGGACGTCGGTAGGCGTACACACTGTACTGATTTCAGTACAAGTTCTTTAGAAGAGGGGGTAGCTGGGATAGCTTTTTTAATTACTGAAAAATTCCGATTGGCCCCCTTTATTCCCAATTATTTCCCGGCCTTTTTAAAAAAAATTTTCCACGGCAATTTCCACTGATGTCATCACGTACGCGATGACGTCAGTATCATGAACAGCCTGTCAGAATTCGGCTTGAAGGGTGCGACTGCTGAATCACTGGCTTGTGTTTATGTTTGGGTAGCAGCAACATGTGTCTCGGACGTCAGGTGCAGCAGCTATCCTAAAGGTAAGTGCAGAGCAGCAGAGAATATGGGTGCCATCTAGTTTTATATATAGTGTTGTCAGGTTTTATTTTCTGTTGACATTGATATTTGGTTGCTTTCACTTGCCTTTAAAGCATATTTATTGTTGCCACTTGCCAGCTGTATTTACTCTTATTGTGCTTCCAGTTGTTTAGCAATGCTAGCGTAATGCCTGATCGCGGCATTTATCTATTGTTCGAGCATTAAATTTGTATGCATTTCGGTATTTTTAGATGTCAGAAATTGATTGGTCAATTATGCCTTAAATCCGGTGATAGAACTGTTTTAGTACTTTACTTTTGGAGGGATTTGCTCTGTCTATGGGTATTTAGGCTTAATGGCCCCTATGCAGATGTTGTGCAACTTTATTGAAGGGCTGCATTCATGGTTTAGTACATGCAGTCTACAAATATGATGGCTTCTGGACTGGTAGTTGAGTTTTCATGTTACAAAGGTAGGTTTATTATGCCCGGATATGCTTTTGAGTGTTTAACATTTTGCAGTATTCTAGAACTATGATTACCAACCAGTTTTGGTCAGATTTATGTATTTTAATCTGTGATTGGGTGCAGTTTTTACAATTATAAATGTAGTCGCGTAAATTACAGTTTGTGAATATATTTTTTGTTGTTATATGGCTTGCAGTAATTAGTTGCGTAGATCAACTTTCAGCTTAGGAGCTTATGTGCATGCTGTTTGATATTTTGGTTCTACTTCTACGCATCGTAGGCTAAGTTTTTAATAATGGCATTTTATTCTTTATTGTGATTTGTTATCCAATTCGTAATTGTTGTAGTAGATTTTAACCAATCAGCTATCTTTGATTATGATCTGTTGCTTTGCTATTACTATTGTAAACAGACAGCCTTGAGTGAGTTCACTTGCGTGAGTTTTTGATTTTTTTACATATGTTACTGCATTGGTTTCATACTTAGCGTGAGTTTTTGATCTTTTTACATATGTTACTGCATTGGTTTCATCTTTTATGGGCTCTATAAGTTCTCAACATATGGATCGATTTTACTTTTCTAAAGTATAAGGACATTTAGACTTTTAATGGCTAGGTTCACCTAAACTGGATAAGAGATTTAATGGTGATTTTAATGGACAGACTGCAGGAGGGCACCAGGCTCACTTACTACTGTGTGTGTGACTGCAAATATTTGAATTGAAGTGTGTCTGAGTATTTGATTTGCAGGGTCTGCTTATACTGTGTGCGACTATTTGATTTGCTGGTCCATTCTGCTTTTTAGTTTCATTTACCGCGCACCGCGCATTTGAATTATCAGTTCCGTTCAGTGGTTCACTACTTGACTCAGGCCAGGGAGAGGGTGTGTGCGCGTGCAACTATTTGATTTACAGGTCTGTTCTGATTTACTACTTAAACTCTGCATTTTATTCAATTACAGCATTCTGCTTTATTACTTAAACTCTGCAAGTGAATTATTCAGTTCATTGAGTACAGCAGGGTACCAGGTCCACTTATGACTGTGTGTAAGTATTTAATTTGCAGGTTCTGAAGTGTCTGAGTATTTGATTTGCAACCGGTTCTGCTTTAAATTTGTACTGTGTGTGCGACTATTTGATTTGCAGGTCCATTCTGCTTTACAATTTCATTACCACATTTACATTATCAGGTCTGTTCACTACTTGACCTGGGGGGGGTGACTATTTCATTTGCAAGTCCATTCTGCTTTACTACTTAAACAGCCCAAATGTAATCTTTATCCACCACTGGCCAGATGCCGAGATATATTTTCTTTGAATGTGGGTTTCAATGCTGTTTCAATGAATGTGAGTTTCAAGGGCAGAGATGCTAAGTCTAGTTTCATTGTGAGACTGCATTGCTTTGTTTAGCAGATATGTATTGGTGTTTGTGCTGTAAAATGCAAAATAAAACTTTTCTGGCAAATCATTTAGGAATTAAGTCACTAAATAATGACAGACATTGGGCCAGATTCAGGAAGGCATACACAGAGTTTAAGAGTAGTGTAAGCCTCCGTGTAAGCCTCCCGATTCAGGTACAGCCCAAACCTCCGTGTAAGAGACAGCTAACACGTCTCTTACACGGACTGGGCGTGGAAATGCTCAATACCTCATTTGCAGCTGAAAGATATGTAAATGAGGTATTTGAGCGATCCAAGAAGCCCAAACCAGTCCGTGTAACGGACGTGTTAGCTGCAGAAGTGTACTCAGCTGACAACTAAGTACATTTCTGCAAAAATGAAAACGTAGTTATGTCAGCTCCAAATAAAGGGTGCATATGTTTCATTAAGCATGCCAATGGCCAAATATGTGGACATTGGCATGAAAAAGTGTTGCAAAAATATTTTAAACAACTTTTTTTTTTTTCGTGGGATTATGATGTGTAACTGCAACGCACACCCGTGCAAACGGCGTGCGCTACCTAAAACTGAAAACCGAAGCTTATAAGCCCACAATTGTGGGAATTATGTATTACATGGAATGTCAATGGAGGGACTTGCAGACCAAAAACAATATGGCCTCCGTTTAGTGGTTGTCAAGGGGGGGAAGCTCCGTGTAAGACATGTAACTAAGCATTACTAGGCAATCCTATGTAAATGAGGGTTACAATACTGAATCACACTGCCACATAGGTAATGAGCACTGTCTGAGTAGTGTAAGAGTTATAGAAGGGGGAGGAACAGAGTAAGAGGTAGGTGACATCACGGGGGGGAGGATAGAAATAAATGTATCAGATTGGAGGGCAATGTAAGGTGACAGATGACAGACAGACATCAGGGAGAGAGGTGTGTCCCAGCAGAACACTAGAAAAGTCAAGAAACAGAGGGTGCACACTATCCCTACACTCAAACTTTCTTGATATAAGTGCACGCGCGTGTGTGCGCGTGTGTAAGGCAGGTTCAAAATGTGGGAGCGTGTTGCAAACCGCTTACAACAGTTTGCGCGGGCGTGCACGTGTGGAAGGCAGTGTGCACGCGTTTTAACATGAATCAGCCAAGTTCACACCGTGTAAGGATGTGTGCGGGCGTTTAACACCGTGTAGGGATGTGTGCGCGCGTTTAAGTAACTGTGAGCGTGCGTAAGCTGGTGTGCACATTACTCCCCCTCAGGAAACAGAGAGGAAAAGGGAAACAACCAGAATACAGGGAAACTGTTAGAGGATACTGCTGGAGTTAATTGGTGGAAACAATTGGAAGCAGGCAATTACACAGGCAGACTAGAAGCCCAACCCAGCACTTAAAACACTGCAAAGAGCAGTGCAGGGTGTTTCTCACAAGAGATACTGCAAGAAAGTAAGCTATCAGAATTGAAAACTGAAAAAAGCTGAACTCAGAGCAGAAATGCTAGGGGCTGCCATAGCTGTTATAATCAGGCATAGCCGAATTGCTGAGGGTGGTGACAATGCAGATGCTGACAGACAACCCAGAGTGAGGAGAAGGAGAAGAGTATACAGGCCCAGGGTCACCTACCATGGGTTACATGAGCTGGAGATAGTAGAACGCTACAGAGTGGACAGAGACCTTCTGCAGCAAATTGTTGAGCTGTGCAGGCCACGCCTCACACACAGAACCAACAGAGGGGAACCCATCCCAGTGGAAACCAAGGTATGTGTTGGCCTAAGAATACTAGCAACAGGTACCTTCCAGAGACCAACTGGTGATATGATGGGGATATCACAGGCATCAGCCTCCAGGGTACTGCACCAGTTCCTGGATGCCATGTCAGCACATGTTGGTGATCATGTATATTTCCCCAATGCCCGTGAGGTTGTGGCCAGCAATATGCATCTCTTCCAGCAAATAGCGGGATACCCTGAGGTATTGGGTGCAATAGACTGCACGCACATACGCATCAAACACCAGCTGGTGAGCGGAGTAGAGCCTACATGAACCGCAAGGGCTTCCCCTCCATCAACTGCCAGGTCGTGTGTGATGCCCAGGGCATAATAATGAATGTGTGTGCTGGCTGCCCTGGGAAATACCACGAATCCCACATCTGGCATCTGACGCAGCTGTACCAATCATTTGCCAGTGGGGACTTCCCACACGGACACCTAGTGGGGGATGCAGGTTACGCACTTGAGTCGTGGCTGATGACACCCATCAGAAATGCACACATACCTGAACAGGAATGCCATAATGAGGCACACGCACAAACACGTAACGTCATAGAGCGTGTGTTTGGGCTGCTCAAGTCACGGTTCTGGTGTCTGGACACATCTGGTGGAGCCTTGCAGTACACACCAACTACATGTACCCAAATGATCAAGATATGTGCTATGCTACATAATATGATCCTGCGGAAACAGCTGCAGCAGGACCAGCATAGGGCTGGGCCAAACATACCCCCACCATTGCCAAGGCCACCACAAGCAGAGGGTGACTCGGAGGAGGAACAACCTGACCTTGCCCCAGTAGGCAGAAGGAGGCGTGCCCAGTATGCCCTGGCCTTGGCAAAGAGGCAATGCATAGCACATACACTTGGTCAGTAGGAACACTGGGACTGATACCCACTCTGACTCACTCATATAGTAACAGGGATGCCTAACATGACACAACCTGCTTCCAAACATGTACAGGGAGTGTAGTATGTGCATCCGACAGAGGCAGCCCTGCAGCACCACCCGAGGCATGAATGCCATGTGTCAAGTAATGTAACACCATGTACCATATGCACACCTAAGGACCCTGACTGACATCCACCCTCACCCATCACAAACCACAAAAACACAAACCCACATTCATAGGTACCACAAGGGATAGGAACCTAGATGTAATGCTACCCAATGCCAGAAGTATAAACAGCAAGATGTGTGCAGTGTAACCGCACACAGTATAGAGGATGTAGATATCAGTGCTGTAATAGACAACTGGGTCAAAGCCCACACCAGCACCCTAACACTACCAGGTCACACCTCATACAGGGATGTACATGTGCAAAACATGGAACAAGCTACAAAACGAGGGTGACTAGCAATAAATGTCATGGATAACCACACCCCATGTTGGTACCACAACAAGAAGCAACATGGATTAGCCATGGTCAAATACCAATTGCTAAAACTGCCTACTACTAAATAGCTTGCTGCAGACCACTGTCCTAATAGCAGGAACTGCACCAGGCCTATGTTCATAGGTGCATAGGTTCATACTAGGCTATCTGCCCTAGGGCATATATAAGCCTAGCCCAGAGTTGTGTGGCTTCCGCCACCCCTTCAGTTCTAAGGATAATATGCCCATTATGTTGCTGTGCCTCTGTCAAGCAGTGACACTGAGGTTATCCCTGGGGTATACCTGCGATATCCCATCCATTGGTCATGATTTCTCTCGAACAAAGCCAGCGAGGTGCCCAGCCTCACATGTACCAGGATGATGTTCCACAGCATAGGGAGTCTCTCGGTGATGAATCTGTCCCTCCAGCACGCCCTATGAATAGCCGTGTTGGGGTTTAAGTCTCCTGCCTGTGTAGATATGATGGAGTCAGAGGTTTTGAGGTGAAGCATGTTCATTAATTCCGGGTTGGACATGGCCTAGTATGTCAGGCACAGGCCACCTCTGAGCAGATGGTAGGCGACTGAATAGAGCTGGGGTTCCTGCAGTCAGGCAGCATAAGACATACATTTGAGACCTTTTATCCTTCTGGTGAGCAATGTTTGGGGCCTGTCCAATTGCTGCAGGTGTCGGGTCAGAAACATTCTGAATGGGGCATTGTACTCAATCATTGGTCTGATGAGTGATGAGTACAGGGGAACAATGACCTCCCTTGATCTAGATGTGAATCCCTGCATGATGAGGTGGGCAATGTAGAAGGTCTTCCTAACTACTTTGGCAACATGAGTGTCAAACGAAAGGTTACTGTCAACCTGGGTGGCCAGATCCCTGATAACCTCTCCTGTGCTTAGAGGAGTAACACCTATATGGGAACTAGGGGTAACCTTGTTCTTCCCAAAGGGTATGACTATGCATTGTTTAGCATTTAACTGTAGGCCATGGCTCTGGCACCAGTTATCCATTTCTATGAGACCCGTCTGAAGGATGTCTGTGTCAGATGGGTTGTCAACTATGGTTCCCAGTTAGCAGTCATCTGCAAACCTTGTCAGCCATAATCCTCCTGTGTTTGCTTGTATGTCTGAAAAGTAGATGCCGAACAAAAGTGGGCCTAGGACTGAGCCCTGTGGGACACCACTTGTGACAGGCTTTGAGTGTGACATGGCGCCAGCAACCTTGACCCTGTGGGTGCTGTCACTTACCAGTTTGTAACCCATCTTGTGACGTATGGGTCTACATTTAAGTTGGTGAGTTTGTCAATGATACCCGAGTGGGGTATTGTATCGAAAGCCTTTGCCAGGTCAAGGTAGGCTGTGTGGACTGCTTTGCCCTCGTCAATGGCCTTGGTGACCGTTCTGAAAAAGTCAACCAAGTTTAAAAGGCATGATCGCCCTTGACAAAGCCAAACTGGGTTGGATCCAAAGTCTGCAAGTCCCCTAGTCTTCATTCATGAGCTCCATTATGATCCTCTCCATAGCTTTGCAGACCAGGCTTGTCAAGCTGATGGGACGGTAGTGTCCGGGGTCGGTGGAGGCACCACCTTTATGAAGTGGGACCACCGTTGCCATACGCCACTCCTTGGGTACGTATCCTGAGGTGAGGCCAAGATTAAACAGCTGCCCTAACTGCGGGTTCAATTCCTCATTGAGTTCGTGGAGCCCACAACTGGGGACACCATCTGGTCCCATGGATGCTGTGTTTCACGCCTTGGATAGAGCATTTCTCACCTGAGCATTTGAGATGTTTGGGGGGGCTACAATCCCCTGGTATAGATATCCCTCCCTTTGGGGGAGAATATGCACTGAACCTGTCAGCCAGTATGTTGCCAATGTCTGTAGGTTCAGTGATCTTTACACCATTATGAACTAATCCTGAGCATATCTGGGAGTCACCTCCCAGGTTTCCAACATAGATAAAAAAGGCCTCATGATTGTCTTCTGAGTCCTTAGCGAGTTTTCTCTCCAAATGTGCCCTGGATGATTTTATGGGAGATCTCAGTTCTTTACGCATAATGAGCAGGGGTGTCTTCCCTTCTACGGAATTTGCTCTATCTTGTAGTAGCTCCTTCCTTCTGATGTAGAGCATGTTTATGGCTGGGGTCCACCAGACTGCACGCATGCCTTTGGTACAAGGAGTCTTTGTTTTGTGTGGGATTGCCTGATCCATGCAGTCTTGGAGGTGCTGGTAGAAGGCATTTGTAAGTGATTCAGCAGCTTGGGTAATGGTTTCCGCTGGCTTGGGGGCCTTGAAAGAGACCACACCAGTCTTTAGAAGTGTGAAGTTGGCTTCTGAGAAGTTCTTCACTGTAGTGTTCTTTATCTGGGGTGGGGGCGGGATGTGGACTTCCAGTGAGATTAGTTTATGATTTGATCTCACC
>NC_056737.1:1381742299-1381779799 GCF_019279795.1 Protopterus annectens
GTACTTCTAGGCTTTGTTCACATATTAGACCTGTGGGATTCCAACACTTTCCAGCAGCCTCACTTCTGTCATGATTCAGCATTTCAACAGGGGATATATCTCACATGTGATTACCTCAGATTCTGAAGCTGTACTCTTGAGACTACTGCAGGTTATACTACATTTAATTAATGGTGGGACATCTGTATTACAGCACTATTTATTTCTATCACTTATATTTCCAGTTTCACTTGCATACTGATGAACTTGTTGCAGCCATACCTGCAGACTTTTACTTGCTGCTTGCACATTCTATTACTTTTAATCAATACACTGCAGTGTCCTGCTACGTGCTACACTATAATATTTATTTACAAGTACTAGGTGGGGTTACTAACCTGCATGGTGGCACAGCCGCACCAGCCTGCAGTCATGTGCCATTCGATTCGCAAAGCAGACACCTGCAGCTGTAATACAAAACAAGTAATATTGGAATACACATCTCCTTGGTATCAGCTAGTTGAATTCCTTACATACATAAGTAAAACGTAACTTACTCAGTAGTGGGGCGTGGGGCATATCCCGGGCCTCCTGGATCCATTGGGTCAACTGGTCTTGCTTATGTCGCTTCAGGTCCGCATGGTGGTGACGGACCTGCTCACCAGTGCGTGGAATGCCAGTAGCACTGGTCAGATCATGAGCCAACTGGTCCCATGCCTCCGCCCTGTACGCTCCCCATGAGACCTGGCCCTGCATGAGTTGGGCCCCATGATGGTGAACTAGGAGCCAGACCATGTATCTAGACTCCTCAACGCCCCACCGCTGTGCTCGAAAGCAATGTCCCTCCCCTACTCCACTCATTCTGCCTGCAGGTCTATTCTACAATCGTTTATGCTGTGTATTCCCGCCTATGGGGCTTATATATGCCGATTTTCCCGCACATTTCTATGATTGGCCGGTTTAGAATTGTATCTACTTCACAGAAACTGCTTTATCATGCTCCATTTTGGCTTACATCCTATATATATGCTATTTCTGCAATTCTAAGTACTGCTGTCATGGCTTAGTGGTTTAGTACCTTGACTCTAGTGCATGGTATCCTGGGTTCGAATCTGACCACTGAATTTTAAATTTTATGACTGTCTAGAATTGACTTCAGGACCTGTCAATCAAACATGCCAAAAGCACTTTTAAGCACTTTAAAACCTGGTCTGCACTCGTTTGCGCGGAGCTCACGCATGCGCACCACTGGTTAGCTTGTGGGCGCGTTGCGCAAATGGTGTGCACTGGGTTACACCTTAATTGGCTAGTAACACACATGTTAAACTAAGCACAGCTAGTTGCACACAGTTTGAGCCTGTTAAACCAGTCCTTAGCTACGGGCAAGCAGTTTGCAGTTTGTGAAACACTACTTAGCTGCGGGCACTCTGTCTCACTGCAGTTTAGCTATCAGTACATTTCTACATATTTTTATTATTGTATTACTTGATAACATATGCTCCATTTCATTCCATTTTACAAAAGGAAATACTTTTACAGTTGTACAATACTGTCAGGGGCCAGGTTGTTGTGTGGGCTCGAATCTTGCCTGCCTGCTCTCAAGTCGACAACTCTACCGCTATGCTATTACTTCTTGGCTTACTTTGCATATTTAGTTCTTATATCCTTTTCCACTGATTGCTAGCTACAGTTGCGCTAGTAGCACACCCGCACACACGAGCGCACACAGTAGCAAACATTTACGGGGTTTAAAAAAAATAAAACAGTTTTTATTTTCATTTTATAACATCTGTTCACTCTTTACATTGCTGGTCTGTGGGGGCATGTGTTGTGTAGTGTGTTTATTCACATTTCCATGGCCTTTCTTGTGGCTGTTTACTTTCAGCCATTATAGACTTCCGGGGGCGTGTCCGCTTGCAGGGCTTAGCCAACGGACACGCCCCCTACTATCTTACACAGTCCGTGTAAGAGTTACAGTGTAATTCAGCATGCCTCATGCATATGCATGACATGCTGACATCACACCGTTTAACTGCAGCCTCCGTGTAAGAGTTATAACTCTTACACGGAGGCTTCCTGAATAGTTTCACATGTCATAACCTTCAGAAAAATGCATGCTAAAGCAAGATCTGTTATTCTATCAACTGTCTTAAGTTTATACAAAATCAATTTTTAGTACTGTTTGTATGTTCCCCCAATATATTTGGCCTTGTCCAGATTTCCTGCATTAAGAGGTTGAGAGGTATGTGCAAATAAATCACTTTATAGAATTAGGAATATCCAAACCTTTCAACTGCCCCCAGTTTTGCCTCAAAATGTTGCTCTCCCCCTAATAATCCCTCAGCAAAATAGCAATTTTGGAAGAAAACGTGGAGGGCTTACAATTATAAATAACTGTAATGATCAGAGTTATACATTACTTTTATTTCAGAAATGCATGTAGATTCTCTAATTTTGTCAGCTGCTCAAGTTAACAGTGCTAATATTAAAAAGGTGTCCCTTCTTTGATATGTTCCCAGCTGTATAGTGTGGCAATTTTATATTTTTGCATCACATTTTTGGTCTGTTTTTCATAAAATTGTGGTTTTCTGAAAAATTTGTGGCAAATCATTAAGGACTGAAGTTAGAAAATAATGGCAGACATTTGAGTTTCAGATTTCATACCTTTCAGAAAATTCATACTAATGCAAGACCTGCTACTATTCTATTATCTTTCTAAGTTTATAAGAGCAATATTTTCAAAATGTCCCTATTTATGGGCCTTTGCCTCAGTTTTATTTATGGGTTTGTTGTTCTAAGAGGTTGAGAGGTATTGTGTTTGTGTGTGTGTGTGTGTGTGTGTGTGTGTGTGTGTGTGTGTGTGTGTAAGAGGTAGGTAGCATACCTCTCAACTGTCCAAATTTTGAAGAATGTCCAGATTTTTGCCCCATATTTTTTGTCTGTTCCTCATAAATTTTGTGATTTTCTGGAAAATCATTGAAGGCTGAAGTTACTAAATAATGACAGACATTTGAGTTTCAGACTTCCTTTAGAAAAATTCATACTAGCACAAATCCTGTTATTCTCGAAACTTTCTAGGTTCATGAGAGCATTATTTAATATCTGTCCCTGTTTATTTTAGGCTTTGTCCATATTTCTTGCACTAAGAGGTAGGTAGGGTTGTGTGTGTGAGTGAAACACCCTAGTTAGGGGTTGCAGGTGATTAGTAATTTACTCAACCTCAAAACCTGTACCTTAGTTACAGAAAACAAAAGCATGAATCCTCTACCCCAACTACCATGCTGCATTTTTCAAAGAACTGACTTTCAAGTTCAGTTTCAACTAACCTAGTTTGAGTGAATCTATATTATATTACTGAATAGGCATTACAGCAAATGCTTCTTCATCGACACTAAAAGAGTGAACCGTGAATTACGAGAATGGCCGTAGCTTGGCTGGGGGGGGGGTAGCAGTTTGAGAGCTGTGAGTACAAATTTGAAAATCCTAGCTACACCCCTGATAGGGGATAGTAGTTCTTCCTGTAGGAGATAGTCTAGGAATTGTTTTTGAATACATTTTCACGTATTTTGGCAAGGGGAGATAAGATTGCTATAGGTATAAAGTTATTAATGCCTGTTGAATTTTTCTTTTGTGCAAATGGATAAAGTCTGACTTTTTTCCATAGAGGAAACATGGGATTCCTGGTCTGACCTATTTATAAGGATGAGAAAGGACATACAATGTTATTGGCTGCAATTGGAAGATCATCAGCTGAAGAAGAACATGGTTTAAGTTTGTATGAGTAGTTTTATATAGGATGTGGGCACAGGTTTGATGGTGCACATGGATGTGGTGACATGTGGCTGTTGGGTAGGGTTGAGATTAGACGATGAGGAATCCTTGGTTAGAAATGCTATACTATGTATAAAATAAGAGTTGAACTGTATTGCAGTTTTGAGTGGTGAGTTATGGGGGGGGGGGTAGGTTGAATTTTTGAATAGGATGTAAGATTTTTTTAGTGGATGACCACATTTTTTGGGGGTTGTATTTAGTATTATTTTGTAGTATAATTTTTGCCTTCATTTATTTGCCTTTTAGTACGATTGTGAAACATTCTGAGGTTTTCAAGATATTAAGATGTAATTTTGACATTCTTTCCATTCCTTTAGTCTATCCTGCATTAGCATTTCACTCTTTCTGGATAGTCAAAATGCATTATTTGTTTTTAGTCTCTTCCTTCTAGGAAGTGCAAGGCTATTAAGGATATTTAGAAATCTACTGAATTCATTTACAGCATCTAAGGAGAGGATTTTTAGGAAATTCCAGTTAATACATGATAGCAGAGTAATGTACATGCGTGGGTTAAACTAGGAAAGGCTGCCCACTGTTTTATAAATATGCTGTTTAAGTGGATATGTGAGATGTCTGTTCATGTACATTGGGAGATGATCACTGAAAGAGTCTGACATTGTACGTGTGGTGGTGTATTTACTAGACTCTGATACTAGGATCCAGTCTAATAGGGAATTTCATGTCTTGCTATAATGTGTAAGGCTATTAATTAGTTGTGTGAAACCATATAAGTTCATGCTAGATGTAGAGGAGTTAGATTTTATGTCCAACCAATTGACATTCACATCACCTAGTAGTATTTTTTTTCTTGTGGAACTGTTATGGATATTCAATGTAGGATATCTTCCAATATAGCTGTATTGTTGCCAGAAGGGATGCAAAGAAGAGTAATACATATTTGTTTATATTTTTTTATTTTGAGGAAAGCAGTAAGAAGCTCTGCAGAACTGGATGAGGAAATGTGATAGGTGTTGGGTATATTAAAGCAATACCATCACCTTTTCCTCTTTATATGATAATTATAGCAGAGAGGTATAACTCTGGAGTTGTTTATGCTGGGTTTAAGAGAAGTTCTAGTTACAGTGAGAACATCAGGTTTATAGGTTCATAGGTTATACAAGGCTATCTGCCCTAGGGAATTAATTTATAAGCCTAGCCAGAGTATGTTTGGCTTTCACCACCCTTTTAGATTAGTTGACTGTGCCTCTGTATAGTAGGTCAGAGAAGGTAGCCCTTTTAAGGTTAGTTTACTGTACCTCTGTCAAGCAGGAACACAGAAGTGATCCCAGGGGTAAACCTACGATCTCCCATCCACTCGTTAAGATTTCTCTTGAAGAGGGTCAGTGAGGGGCTCTGCCTATCATGGATTGAGATTTTGTTCCAGAGTGAGGGGAGCCTCTGGGATATGAATCTGTCCCTCCAGCATGTCCTATTTATTTCTGTGCTGAGGTTCAAGTCCTTGGAGCGTGTAGCTCTCAGGGATTTGGATTTCCTGAGGTGACACATGTCCATTAATTCTGGGTTGGACATGGCTTTATACGTCAGACACAGATCGCCTCTGAGTAGGCGGTATGCAACTGAGTAGAGCTGGAGTTTCTTTAGCCAAACTGTATAGGGCATCTGTTTGAGCCCCTTGATCCTCTTGGTGAGGTACTTTTGGGGTCTTTCCAGTTGCTGCAGGTGTCGGGTAAGGTACATCCCAAATGGGTCATTGTATTCAATTATGGGCCTAATAAGTGATGAGTAGAGGGGCACAAAGACCTCTCTTGATCTAGATGTGAATCCTTTCATGATAAGGTGGGCTATATGGAAGGTCTTTCTAACCACTTTGGCAACGTGATTGTCAAAGGAGAGATTGCTATCGACTTGGGTTCCCAAGTCCCTAATTACTTCTTCTGTACTTAATGGATTACCACTTATGTGGTAATTTGTGGGCACTTTGTTTTTCCCAAAGGGGATGACTATGCACTTTTTGGCATTTAGCTTTAGGCCATGGCTCTGGCACCAGTTATCCGTCTCTGTGAGACCCTTTTGGAGGATGCTTGTGTCAGCCAGAGAGTCAATTACGGCACCCAGTTTGCAGTTATCTGCAAACTTGATCAGCCATAGTCCACACATGTTAGCCTGTACCTCGGAGACATATATACCGAACAAGAGAGGTCCCAGGACTGAGCCTTGTGGGATGCCACTTGTAACTGGTTTAGAGTCTGACATGGTACCTGCTATTCTGACCATGTGGGTTCTATCCCTGAGCCAGTTTGCAACCCATCTTATGACATAGGGGTTGATATTTAAGCTGGTGAGCTTATTTATGATGCCCAAGTGGGGTATTGTGTTGAAGGCTTTTGCAAAGTCCAGGTAGGCTGTATGGACTACCTTTCCTTCATCTATGGCTTTGGTAACTGTTTCAAAGAAGTTGACCAGGTTCAAGAGGCAAGATCTGACCTTGAAAAAGCTGAATTGGGTAGGATCCAGTGTCTGGAGGTTCCCAATGTCTTTGTTTATGATTTCCATGATGATACACTCCATAGCTTTGCAGACCAGGCTAGTCAGGCTTATAGGGCGATAGTTTCCGGGGTCTGTTGTGGCACCACCTTTGTGGAGTGAGACCACTGTTGCTGTACGCCATTCCTTGGGTACATATCCTGTAGTAAGGCTGAGATTGAACAGTGACTTTATATGAGGGTTTAGTTCTTCTTGGAGCTCGTGTAAGACACAGCCGGGGACACCGTCTGGTCCCATTGATGCTGTGTTTTTTGCTTTGGAGAGGGCAACTCTCACCTGTGCATCTGTGATCTCAGGAAGGCTACACTCTGTTGGGATATTCATTTGCTCTTTTGAGGGGGAAAGGGGGAGAAATTTGCACTGAACCTTTCTGCCAGGATGTTGGCAATGTCTGTGGGTTCAGTGCATTTTTTGTCATTTTGCATTAACTCAGAGCATATCTGGAAGTTGCCTCCCAGGTTTCTGATATAACTAAAGAAGGCCTTGTGATTATCTTTAGTGTCTTGTGCAATTTTTCTTTCGAAGCTGGCCTTAGATGATTTTATGAGGGATCGTAGTTTCTTGCTAGTACTGATCAGAGATGCCTTCCCTTTTTGGGATTTTGCTCTATCATGTTGTAGCTTTCGCCTTCTGTTGTATAGCTTATTTATGGCCAGGGTCCACCAGACAGGTCTCCTGCCTTTGGAGGAGTGAGTCTTGGTTTTATTTGGGATAGCATGCTCCATGCATTCCTGTAGGTGTCCATAGAATGCTTTTGTAAAGGATTCTGCATTTTGGGCCGTATTTTCAAGTCAGCCAATATAATGGTGTTTGGATAGACCTTCATATTCTCCAGTGTTCTCAGGAAAGCCAAGTGAGGTTCCTGTGTTTGGGAGGGTGGTCTGTAGGAGGCTATAAACTGTTAGTTGCACATGGATGGTCTCCGATGCTTTGTACAGTGCCACTAACCTGGAGGTGTGGATATCTTTGATAAATATGGATACTCCCCCCTCCTTTTGTGGTTCGGTCCAAGATTTGGGGCCAGAAAGCATGGTATGAAGTATAACCTGTTAGTGCTGGGGTGCTCTCGGGAGCCTTGAACCAGGTTTCTGTTACTGCACAGACAACAATATTCTCCATACTGAGGAGAGTCTCGAATGCATGCATCTTGAGGTTTAGACTTCTGGCATTGAGCAGCATTACCCTTAGTTTTTTTTTCTTTGTGTTGTCTATGGAGGTGGGTTTGTCATTTGAGCCTTGCCTAAAAAAGGCACTATGGGTGAGGCAAGAGCCTTTGCCAGTATTCAAAAACCCAGGGGTGACAGGTGCAAGCTGTCCCTAGTGAAGCAACGTGGCTTCTCGAGCATGTCATCCCAGGCTGACAGACACTGGATCCCCTTTGAATGACACCAATACTTTAGCCAATTGTTAAAATTGATCATTTTGTCTTTATACTGTGGCATCATTCTTGGTGAGGGTAAGATGCTACTCAAGGTCAGGGTCATACCGGCCTGGGCTACATGGTCAGAGAGCTCCTCTATGTCTTTTTTCATGTAGTCCAGGGAGGTACGTCTCAGGTCATTCACACCAGCATGTACAATGACTGAGTAATGTTTGTATTTGCTTTGGAGTGACCTGAGTGCTTGTGTTATGTCGCAGATACTGGCACCCGACAGGTAGCTTACAGTGACCTTCTCCTTATTCAGCCTGGTGAGTGGGACGTCAGTGTATCTGACAATAGAGTCATCTATTACAAGTGTATTAGGTGTGTTGTTTAGCCTTAAGGGCTGTAACTGTGTGGCACACTGACTTTGTGAGATATGTGCTATGTGGGTATTGTTTCGTGGTAGGGGTTGCTTGGATGTCTGCTTTGGAGGTCTCTGCTGCTTAGGCAGATTTTTATTTAGAGCCTCCAAGTATGTTTTTGTGTGTTTATGTGTTTGGTTTGCTGATGCGATAGGTCTATGTGAGACTGGATTTGTGGTGTGTGTGGTTACCTTCTCCTCCTGACAGGCTGTGCCAGTACTGGGTTGAGAGAGCTTAGCCTCCAGTTTGGCTATATAGTTGCATCTCTCACATATATTTGAGCTTGTTGGGAGGGGGAGAGGGTGGTCTGTATACATAAGGCAGTTGTGACATTGCCTCAAGATTCCAATCCAGGAATGCAGTTTAGATGTTTTTCCTATGCTTCTAACATTTATTGCAGCAAAAATGATATTACCAGGGTTGGGGATTGGCTGTTGTTGAGTTAGAGAAGAGAGTGTGAGAAAATTATCTTTGGGTTCATTGTGATATGTGGGGCCAGGATTAGGCTGTATATCTCCTCCAACAAGGATTTTAGTATATTGGGGAATTATGCATTCTTGTTTTTGGAGATGATTCTTGCACTTAATTTTGTTTTGGTTCGCACCCTCAGGTCAAATTATGACTGAAAGCAATCAGTTTATAGCCATTTCAAAGCAATTAACAAAGAGATACAAAGCAAAGCAGGTTTTCTGTCATTTCCTGAGGCTAAATGCAGTTATAGTCTACTGTTCAAGAAAAAGGGGTCGGTGACCAACTTAGTAAGAGATCCTTAGAATGTATGTATAATTTTACAGAGACTTTCAGTCACAAAGCAGGCATGTATTCAACTGATTAAAGTTAAAAGAGCAAGGTTCTTCACCTCACAGCAAGAGGTTCTCTGGTTCGATTCTTGGCTTGGGTGCCTTCTGTGTGGAGTCTGCATGTCCTCCCTGTGGTCGCGTGGGTTTCCTCCAGGTGCTCCGGTTTCCTCCCATATCCCAAAGACATGCATTAGGTAGACTGGATACTCTAAATTGGCCCTAGGTGTGAGTGTGTACATGTGTGTGCCTTCTGTGGAAGGTTGCGTGCCGGACTGGCAACTTGACACCGTAAAATTCCACTGCCAATCATGAACAGACAGATGATCCGCTGTGGCGACCCCTGACTGGGAAAAGCCGAAAGAAGAAGAAGAGAGCATGGTTCTTCATAATATATGTGCTTACATTATACAATGACAAAATTATCAGTAAATTTGTAGGACTAAGGCCTTGTGGCAGAGCTCCTGCAATATCAAGGTCAGATGTAGTGACCACAGGCCATACCTCCCAACCATCCCAAATTACTCAGTTTTTACCAAGTTTTGGGGTCCAAATAATAGGGCGCCATGATTCCTGAGTGGCATCCATTAATTTCAGATTTTTTCCCATTTTTTTTTTTTTTATTTTTTGCTTTCGTTTTTTGATCTGATGTACATCAGCTCCATCAGCCTGTCAGAATTGAGAATTAAGCTCAATGGCATGCATTTCTGGCTTTGACTTGAATGGATCTGCAAGCAGGAAGGAAACTATATGCTCCTGCATATTTCTGCTACCTGTGAGACACTCGTATTTATGAATGGCGTTAGAAGATGCTCGTATTTATGTGAACAGAGTTAGAAGACGCTATATGCTCCTGCTTATTTATGTGAAGGGAGTTAGAAGATGCTATATGCTCCTGCTTATTTATGCTACTTGGGAGATTTATTTATGAACAGACTCGTATTTCTGAACAGATTAGCTTGGGAGACGCTCATATTTCATGTGAGGTATCTTGCAGTTTGTGTGTGTGTGTGTGTGTGTGTGTGTGTGTGTGTGTGTGTGTGTGTGTGTGTGTGTGTGTGTGTGGGTCTGTGTGCTCATATTTCTGAATGGATTAGCTCGGGAGATGCTCGCATTTCATATGAGGTATCTGAACTCTAGGTTTCTGGCTTGCAATGTGTGTGGAGGTAGGAGATGCTCGTATTTTGTGAATGTAGTTAGAAGAAGCTATATGCTCCTGGTTATTTCTTCTACTTGGGAGATTTATTTATGAATGGACTCATATTTCTGAACAGATTAGCTTGGGAGATGCTCATATTTCATATGAACTATCTTGCAGTGTGTGTGTGTGTGTGTGTGTGTGTGTGTGTGTGTGTGTGTGTGTGTGTGTGTGTGTGTGTGTGTGTGTGTTTGTATTTCTGAACAGATTAGCTTGGGAGATGCTCGGATTTTATATGAGGTATCTGAACACTTGGTTTCTGGCTTGTGGTGTGTGTGTGTGTGTGTGTGTGTGTGTGTGTGTGTGTGTGTGTGTGTGTGTGTGTGTGTGTGTGTCTGTGAAAATGCCCCCAGATGAATACACCTGGTGGCTAGAGGTAGGCTCAAACCCTGTAACTTGGCTACAAGGTAAAAAGAGCCTAAAGTACCTAGCCATCACCACTTGTGAATTTATGCCTCATATTTTTGTTCTGTTCCTCAATAAATCAGTGGTTTTCAGGATTTTTGTGGCAAATCACCGAAGGATTGAATTCATTAAATGACAGGCATTTGAATTTTAGACTTCATATTCTTCAGAAAAAACTTTTATTCTAGCAATTTTCTAAGTTTATAAGATCAGTGTTGGAAATGTGTCCCTATTTTGGGGTTGTATTCCCCCATTATTAGCTTTGTCCAGTTTTATTGTGCTAAGAGGTAGAGAGCTATGGTGATATGAGAACGGAATTCAGTAAATGATAGCCATTTAAGTTTCAATCTTTTTATCTTTCAGGAAACTGCTGACTTGGCATACTGGTATGTTGCTCTAACTGTTGTGCATAGGGTCTTGGGTTCAAGATTTGGCAGTGAAATGCATGGTGGTAACACAACATTTTATTCTAGCAACTTTCTAAAATTATACAAGCAATATTTAAAATGTGTCCCTGGTTTTTGGCCTTTTGCCCCCCCCCCCAAAAAAAAAACAAACTGAAATTGAAAATAAGTGTGAGAAGCTGTGCAAGATGCCTATGGCTTACACTACTGTCATTCTATTTATATATATATATATATATATATGTATATAATATATGTGTGTATATATATATATATATATATATATATATATATATATATGTGTGTGTGTGTGTGTGTGTGTGTGTGTGTGTGACTTTTATGATGGAAATATTCTAAATTGGGCAATTTTGTCATTATTGGTTCATGCATTTTGTTTCATTGCCTACTGGAAAAATGTTTAAACAATACATTTAAAATGCGCTCTAACGTAAGTCTAACAAGTGTGCTGTATTATTATACAAGGAATATAATTTAATAAAATCAAGAAGGTGTATCAAAGAAAATAACACATGTATGTTTCTTGTTTTGTGTGCAAGAGGCCTATGATTTGAAAACAGCCCAGTGGTAATCTTTTTCCACCACTGACCAAATGCATTTTCTTTGGATGCGGTGTGGGTTTCAATGCTGTTTCAATGAATGTGAGTTTCAAGGGCAGAGAAGTTTTAATGCCAAGTCTATTTTCATTGTGAGACAGTATTCTTTGTTTAGCAGATATCTGTTAGTGTTTGTGCATTTTGTTATGCAATGTAAAAACAAAATCCAAGTAATCATTGTAGAAGTAAAGCAGTATGCACTCATTAGTGGTTATGGTAAATGGAGAAAAATAGCCAGGTAATGGGACAGTGGAATGGCTATAGGGGGACTCTGGTGCCATATTTTGGTTGTCTGTTCTTCAGTTTGCATTTGAAAGTTGGTATCCCACAATTCCACTGAAGTGGGATAGGTTACGTAATTATGTATGCAATTTTTACGTTAATCAGTGTACAGATTTGTACCTATTTTTCAAGGGCCTTGTCCAGATTTTTGATATTTCCAGGTTGAGAGATATGCCACAGGCTCTGAAATGAAAAAAAGAGAACAATTCTACTAAACTATAATATTATATTGAGGCAGTACAATTAGTACTTATTATACAAAAAAGAGATGGAGGAAGGACCACAGTAAATTAGAGCAGGAGAATACAGGGGAAGTATTAGAGTAGTGTGATGGTAATAAAGTTTATGAATGCAACCTCAAAGTAGTTTAAGCAGGAAGTATACTGATAGTGACATTTAAATAGGAAGTTATATGCCCCATATGTTCACTAATGTGGTAATTAACTAAAGCAGAGTGCAACCAAAATACAGCCTGCAACATAACTACATATACTGCAGATACAGTGCCAGTGTTGCAAAAAAAAAATGAAAACACATATCCATATATATCAGACATTGTCAAAGTCCAAATATAGGTAGCGATTACCCAATTTAATCCAGTGAGACACCCCCGAATAAAAATATGATTGTTTGCTGCAGCTGGTATCTAGCATTACAAAAGTCACCCCAATTCAAAATGGTAGGTTTAAGTTTTCCATGAAGTATCAAGTAAACCAAAACAGTCAATTTAGACACTAGTCTTGACCAGACTGAAAGCAAATCAAAAACTAGGTGTGGATTATCAGGCTTAATGTAATGTGTTGCACCCAAGGCCACCACATAAATATTTTGCTAATAGCCAGACATTGCTTCACTAAGAAATGTTACCCCAGTGGGAGAGACCAAGATATAGAGTTTCAAGAGCACTACAATGTTAATCTTTGTCAGAATGACAGTGTATAGTCTGTCCTACTATATACTTCTTTTTCTTTCAGCTTTTCCGGTTAGGCGTTGCCACAGTGGAACAACAGTTTGCAGAATGATTGGCAGTAGAGATTTACAGTGTTGAGTTGCCAGCCCAATCCCCAACCTTCCGCAGAAGGCACACACATGCACGCTCTCACACCTAGGGCCAATTTACAGTGTCCAATCCACCTTCAGCATGTCTTTAGGATGTGGGAGGAAAACAGAGAAAACCCACATGACCATAGGAAGGACATGCGGACTCTACCCAGAAGACACCCCAGCCGAGAATTGAGGCAGAAAATCTCTAGCTGTGAAGGGGCAATGCTAACCGCTGCACCACCATAGCCACCCTTCTGTCCTGCTTTATACTAATCACTGTAAATTCATACCAGGCCACAAAGAAAATAAATGTTGCAGAGTAGAGTATTACACAGACCCATCCAGCTGTCACTAATGTTATCTTGTCTACTTGTTTATCTTTTGTTTCCTCCGGTCTCCTTCTAATTGTTTCCAACTTCTGGTTTGCTTATCATCTCTGTACACCTTTCTTAGCCTCCATATCTCCTCTTCAGTGCTAACTGGCTTTATACTCTCATCCTAGCAAGCTCTGTAGCCCTTGTTCTCTCTTTGGTATGTGCTCAGTCACAAACTAGGTCAGTTTCACCACACCTGGCTGAGTGCAAACTGACTGAGTTTAAATTTATGTATTTCTATTTCACATTTTGAAGTCCCATTCCCCAGTCAAATTTCTGTTTGGAAGTTATTGCTGGTTTGATTTCTATTTCTGCATCACCAATGACTCATTCTGTTGCAACTTTCTTTTTTTTTTATTCTGTGGCTCTTCAGCCATGAGTTTAGGAATTAGATCCTTCCTCATGATTGGTAAACTGACAGTTTGGGCAACACCATAATAGTAGAAACTTTAGAGGAAGGATTGCTTGTCCCATTTTCCTGGAATGAATTGTAAAGTAATGTTAGCCATGGCACTAGGTGGGATTGAAGCAGTATATAAAGTTTTGCATTTAAAACATCAGGGCAAGACAATGTCTTCTTTTTGACAAAAAAGATAGCTGCTATAGTTTCCATCATTGTGATAACAGCAGCCTACAATTTTTTTTGAGCATCAGATACATGAGAAAGACTAATCTCCTTGAGGAAGGAAGTATTAAGTATTAGATCTGAGGTCAGATCTGCAGAATCAGTGTACAACTTCGTAAAAAGTCCTGCAAAGCAAGGTTGGTGTCTTTGGGACTGGCAGTTCTTGTCACCAAGGAAGTAGGTGGTACTCTAGGGAAAAAGTTTGATTTCCTATGCATTTTAATTCTGTACACTAGTAATTTCCCCCATTTATTCCCTGCTGCCATACATTGGGTTGCAGCCCTCTCATGGAAAAGTTGTGCATTTTCTTTTAAATTACACCTAGCTGCTGATATTGGTGTTATACTCAAGTAATAAAGATTGATTTTGAAATTTGGAGGATTTACATTCTCTGCACAGATTGTTTACCCATTGCTCAAGGGAAGTGATTTTACTCTTGATGAAGTGTAACATGGATGATTTTGCCCAAGTACAGATATTTCTGAGTTCTAGTTTGACAGATTCCCATGATACGTTAATAAGCATGCTAGGGGACAGGTTTTGGGATAAGTATATAGGAAGCCAAAAAGCCATTTTATTAGACAGGTGTTTATCTCTAAGAATGAAAGGGTGGAATCTCCATCTATTGCTCTTTGTTAATCTAGTTTGAGAGCAAATTTAGAACAACTGTGTCATGGTCTGTGTTAGGGACTGAAAGACTATCAGACTTTGTGACAAAATCAATTAAATTAGATGAGACTGAACAGTAGTCAGTCCTATACCCGGATGGACCTGAAGGTGAATTCTCAGTGAATGACACATTAGTGGGATTCATCAATCTCCATATATCATGAAACCTTAACTAGGTACAATTATTATTTTAAACTCTTTGAGCTTTAATATTCAATTCGCTACAGGGTTTAAGTCTATCTGTAATGAAGTGGAAGATTAAAGTTCCCAGCAGGAATTATCCTACAGGAATCATACCTCATGGACTCTACTGTACTGAATAATTCAGAAAAAAAGGATTTGTCTTTATGAGGTACATACACTGAAAGCCAAAATCCAGATACAATCAGGCACAGAGAATACTTACATCATCCATCTGCCATGTTTTCTGTCAAGTGTTTTCATAGTTTCTGCCTCAGAGTAGAATTAGCACTCAATAACGCCCCCATTTTGGATGTTAAGTCTAGAGTATAGATAAGTTCACCTTCCATGTGCACGTTTTCTAGCAATTTCACATCACTGAACAAATAAAATGTCACAGCCATTCTTCCTTGACCAAGTTTTAAGTAGTTTCCTTTTTTTCGCGCATGACTTTTATTGAAATCATTCATGTTCTTAAAAAAAGAAAAAAGGAAACATTGCAAAGCTAAACATAACATTTCATTTGAATCCAACTTTCTATACTCATTAAACAGTCAAGAAAAAAAGAACTAGTAGCATTGCTATGATTAATATTAAAAATGCCACAAAATGGAGCTTCCTAATACATTTCTACATATTGTGTAAATAGGTGAGTCCATTGCACTGCCATTCTAGCCATCACACAGGAAGTTACTGGTTTGTAATTTCCAATTTGGAATAAAAAACACATAAAAACATTTATCAATTGATAGCTAGTTAGCTAAAATTCAACTAAAGTAAATCCATTTAACCTTTACATAAACAGTGCATAAAAATACAACTATATTTGAAAAATGTTTTTTACTTGTCTAAAGTTGAAGCCTTACACTTACTACTATACTACACCAGTTGGTCTTTCCAATCTGATGAGGATTTCCAATTTTTAAAAATCACCCCTAAATTAAGTAATCCCCTTGCATTTCATGAACACAAACAAAACATATATTTGAATAACACAGGACCAGTAAAAGATATTATAAATACACACTACCAACAAATAGTAAAGGAAAAGCAGAAAAACTAATACAGTCATGAAGTCTGTTCTTGCTGTGTTTTAGTCCATAAACCGACTGTGCATTGCAGAGTATCCACACTGTAGAATAACTCCTTAGTCTTAACATAACTCTGTAGCATATCATCAAAACCATTACTCAGTAAGTTGGAAGCTAAGTGCCCAAAGAAATATTGCAGGCTTATACTGTATCCAAACACTAAATAAGCCATTCAGTTTTAGAGGTCAGTTTTCCCAACTTTGGAAGAACTTTCTTTGTTTCAGTATATGTATCCATGTTTGCTTTAGAGTATAAAATAAAGTAGTCAGTTTAACCTTTGGGGACATCAGACATCTGAAGTCTTGTAGAGAAGAGGAAGGAGGTGCCAGAGTGCTCGGGGGGAGAGCTCCATAACCTCTGAAAACAATCACCTGGTGAGTTGTTTCTGTTGGTAATCCAGGCTATCAGGACCTTTAACAGGAGTGCGAGAAGAAGATGCAGAGCTTGTAATCCTTGAAGAAGAATGCTGATCAGGGATGTCACCAAATTTCCCAGGATCTGTACTCTGGTCCTTTTGCTTGCAATTGAAAATCAGAATGACCTCCATCAATATTAGCAGAGCTCTGTGCAGTGTAGCTGTTCAAAGCTTCTGAGTCCAGTAGCTGAGCTTGCAGAAAGGAAACAGCAGAATACAGGTCTTTGATTTACCCGTTTTATACGGAGCACACTGCTGGATTCTGTAATGAAGAAGAGATCCAATTTTTGTAACAGAAGTGACACACACAAGCATATGTACATTTCACTTTTATAGTTTTGAAGGAGAAATCTTGAGAGGCAAATGTTTTGGTCAGACATTTAAAAGGGTTTACCTTCTTTGCTTATAGAGAGAATCCTTTTTGTCATTTTCATTTAGTAAGTGAAATGCAATCTACCTTGGGGAGTTTTCCAACTCTGCGACAACATAAAGTGCTCTGTTTACTGTCTCTACTAAGATGTGAGTTGCAGGCAGAAGGGTTAACGCCTTTATAAGTTTTTTTTCTTCAAAAAGTAGAGAAATTGCTCTTTTCAGTCCCTTTTTAAGACCAATAAACCTGAGCATAATCTGACAACAATGGTCTTCTAATAACGACTTTCCCCTATGAAGTGGCAATTTCTGATTCAAAGTGGCATTAATACTCCTGCACACATGTAGCCTATAGATTGATAGCTGCTTCCAAGTAAGTAGCTTTAGCAGAACAGGCTTCCAAGGCAGATTTTATTTTGGAATACTATGCTTTAATAGCAGAAGTATCCTCTAAAACCTGTACCACTGTTTAGTAATGTTGTCCAGCTAAGCACAAATCTCAGCATTCTCAAATAAACTTAAACTCCTCAGAAGCTGTTCACACTAAGTGTGGAATGAACAAGTTCTCTCCATAATTCTCTATTGACACAAGAAAGGAGGATCTCCAAGGGAATGGCTAGACCCCCCCCCCCAAAAGTATTAGGGCTATAAGGTACAAAGAATGTGAAAGAATCATCTGGGAAAATAAAAACTGTCGATTCTCACGAACAGAGCACGTACAAAAAGCTGTCCATGCTATGATAGTCTAGCTATGCCCTCCCAACAAAAAGGAGAGATAAGTACTACAGATCTAATCCAATAATATTCTGTACTATCAAACATAGCCTTTGTGTCTACAATATCAGACAATCAAAGTGTTCTAATCCTCTTTACCCAGAATGCTATCCCTTACAGCCCACTCTAAACCCTGAGTAATCAGATGCCATCTACTTTGAACTGCTTGGGGAGCCTATATGAGATGGAAAACATTGGCCTTACCATGGCCAAAATGCAACAAGAGTATTCAGGTTAGTACACGGCTAGGCTTGTAAAGGCCCTAGGGTCATTAGCCTAGTAACTTCCTATGAATCTATGATAAAAAGGGGGTTGATGATGTTTATATTTGAGTTTGTCCTTATCCACCTCTCCTGGTATACCTTTTGTGGTTTTGTGGCATCTGTTTAATACCTAAACTTATTCAGAGTTAAGTGTTTGTAGGAGTAACGGTCATAATTACTGACTCATTATTCCACATTGTGTAACAGGCTAACGTACCCTACAGCATGTCCCCTACACCGTACAGCATGTCCCCTAGACCTGATTTCCCCATACATTCTTCTGAAAAGTGACTGGGGCCATCTTAATTCAGCCTTTTTCACTGTGGAATATGGAATATCAATGCCCATCTCACCCCTGCTTCCTTGGAAACAAGAAGTTGAGACTTGTCCATTCTACCCTCTCATTGTCCAATAAGAAACACCTTAGCTTTATGCTGGAGTTTTTGTAAATCTGTGCGTTCAATTGGAATGGGTGTATCCCTTATAAGGAATGAAAATAATACTCATTGCATTATGCTGATTGCATTTTTTCCTGAAATCAAATTATTTTTATTTCCCCCTTCTTCAACAGGTGTTAAATAATATTATCACTCTGCCCTATGTTCCTCTTGCACAGGTAATATATGTTTGACTTGCTCTGTACTATGTTCTTCCTGCACAGGTAATATGTGTTTGATTCACTCTGCAAAACTTCCTTCTTTCACCATCAATTCTACCATAAGTGAAGCCTTCACTCCATTCCACCCAATGGGGCTTCTGTCTTCTTAGTTATTCATATTATCATGCACAATGTTCTTTATTATATACCCTAGTAAGGCCTTTTTTCTGCAGATCTTTACTTGAAATTATCTCATTACATGTTCTAATTGGGCTTTCTTTGCAATAGCTCTCCAGTTGGAGTGACCTCACCTCCAAGTATTTTTCTTGTTATGGATAAGATTACCAGTGCATGATCAGATATTTATCTGTTACAGATGTCACTCTATTAACCTGTGCTATGTCCCTAAATATTATAAGAAAATAGGCTAGACTACTGTCCTATGAGTTTTAATTTCTGGAAAAAGTATACCCTATTTCCTTCTATTGTGCTTGCCTCCAAATATTTATTGGATTAAGTGGGACAGTTCTTCCACCAAAACCTTTTACTTATTAGGAAGCCATGCATTTGGAAGTCTTTTTTTCTTGTATAAAGTTGAGGACTAGTCATCTGTAAACATTAGAAAGGTATTCTTCCAGAACATCAAGTCTCACCTTAGCTGTGAGCTGTACTGATTGATCCATTCTTTTGTAAGGTAGGGTTCAACTGCTATCAATACATGGCAGGGTGGGGTTGCACTGACTGTGCTGTTGCCCATCCAATGCATGCAAACTATCTTCAACTTAATATCTTTCAGTAAGTTTATAGCCTTTAATGATGAGAGCACACATATACCCCCTTAATTCTACTGAAGGAAATGCCTCAAGAAGACCTAAAATCAGTGGCTGCTGGTGACTTCAAATTAAAGGGGAGCTGCAGGAGACAGCTGAATGGGTGTGGCCAATGGGAAGGGGTGTGGCCAACCAGAAAGGGGTGGGGCTATGTTAAAAAACTACAATAACTGTAACTTTAATTAAATATGCTGCCCTGGGTGCTAAACCATCATTACGGGAGTCCAATCAAGACAACATGAAGTGTAGAAGAAAAAATATTTCAATGCATTGGCTACATGACAACTTACTTAATATCTATATGGAAACACAAAGGTTGTGAGGCATGAAAAAATTAATTACTTTTCAAATATGTTACTGGAATGCCAGTCAAAATCTAGTATAAAAAAACAAGCATCCCTCAACTCAAGCCACTTCTCCATGCACTGCAGTTCTAATTATAATTTATATTCAGCTTTATAAAATTCCCAAGGTGCCAGAGTAGTAGGGGGAGAGCTCCATAACCTCTGAAAACAATCACCTGGTGAGTTGTGAAGGTAGCAATCTCTGTAATAACCCCACTTGTAAAAATGTTTCTTATCCAAAAAAGACCTGCTGCCTGACAACTATCTACTTGTTTCATGGGGAAGACATGATCAAAATAAAAAATGAACAGCAAACTAGAAAAAAGCTCAAGATAAATTGCTTAAAGGATTACTGCACAAGTTATGGACCACACATGATAGACTGGCATTCTGTATAGTTTACAGGTAAAGCCTGCAAAGATGACTGTAAGTCTCCAACAAATGTAATGAGCTTCTGAAAATACTGTAATCCTGTCCTTTATTACAAATACTGTCATATGCATTTCAATACCTAAGGCTTATACGTTAACTAGTTATGTAAATATTATCTACATGGCAACAACGAAAACTCTTTCAGTGTTGGTAATTCTTTAACAATATGCCTATTAAAGCTTACTTGTATCTTACAATCTCTGACAAGCTTACCTGATGGTCATTAAAGCATTGCTACTTAAACACAGAGCAATAAGGCACTGCGACAGCATGCATTTTCTGAATAATAAGAAGCATAAATCAACAGTATAAAAATATGACAAAAAACCAGAACATTCTGCAAAATCAAGGACAGATGAAAAGCCATGGTTGTACTTGTGGTCTGCCTTGGATGGGGGAGTACTCTGCACACTTAACTGCATAACTGCTCCTTGCTTTGCTTGGACACATACAGAGCCTCTACAATGGGGAGTGGGGTGCAACAAGTATGTCACAATTTGAAATGTCTCTGGCTGATGGAGATGGCTCTGAAACTCATACCTCTCAACCTCAGAGCAAGAAATCTGGATAAAGCCATACAAAGAAGTGGGTCACAGGTCCAAAAATAAGGACAATTTTTAAATATTGCTCTTATAAACTTAGAAAGATAATAGAATAGCAGTAGGTATTGCATTAGTATGAAATTTGAAGCTCAAATATCTGCCATTATTTTCTAACTTTAATCTTTAATGATTTGCCACTAATTTGCCAGAAAACCACAATTTTATGAAAAACAGACCAAAACTGTAATGCAAAAATATAAAATTGCCACACAATACAGCTGGGATCCTGTCAAAGAAGGGGCACTTTTTTAATATTAGTACTGTTAACTTGAGCAGCTGACAAAATAAGAGCATCTACATGCATTTCTGAAATAAAAGCAAACTATAACTCTGATCATTACAGTTATTTCTAATTGTAAACCCTCCACGTTTTCTTCCAAAATTGCTATTTTGCGGAGGGATTATTAGGGGGAGAGCAACATTTTGAGCCAAAATTGGAGACAGTTGAGAAGTTTGGATATTTCTAATTCTATAAAGCGATTTATTTTGTACATACGTCTCAACTTCTTAATGCAGGAAATCTGGACAAGGCCAAATATATTGGGGGAACATACAAACAGTACTAAAAATTGCTCTTGTATAAACTTAAGACAGTTGATAGAATAACAGGTCTTGCTTTAGCATGCATTTTTCTGAAGGTTATGATGTCTGAAAGTCAATGTCTGTCATTATTTAGTGACTTCATTCCTAAATTATTTGCCAGAAAACTACAAATTTTAGGAACAAACCAAAAATAAGAAGCAAAAATCTATTAATTCTGCAAAAATCTGGACAGTTGAGAGATATACTTCAGCCAGGGCTGTCTGAGTTTGCTGCCCTTCCCCCTTACAAACTCATGGTCAAATGGAGCCTCCCCCCTGCAGCCATTCCAATGTCCCATTTACCATAAACACTGTAATGTGCATACTGCTTTACTTCTCCGGTTATTTGGATTTCATTTGAAAGTTTTATTTTGCATTTTACAGCACAAACCCTAATTGATATCTGCTAAACAAAGCAATGCAGTCTCACAATGAAAATAGACTTAGCATTAAAACTTCTCTGATCTTGAAACTCACATTCATTGAAACAGCATTGAAACCCAGATTCAAAGAAAATACATTTTGCTAGTGGTAGATAAAGATTAACTTTGGGCTGTTTTCAAATCATAGGCCCCTTGAACATGAAACATGCACATGCTCTTTGATACACCTTCCTGACCTTGTAGAATACAGTACAGGTGTTAGACGGCATTTTAAATTTATTGTTTTGAACATTTTTCCAGTAAACAATGGAACAAAATGCATGCACCAATAATGACAAAATTGTCCAGTTCAGAACATTTCCATCATAAAAGTCTACTCAAACTTCTACAGTCCACCAGTATCAGTAAATATGCACAATCTCTGAAGAAGTAAAAGCCATCTAAATAATTCCACATTAAAGAAATCTGTAACTTATGAAGAGGTTGCTGCTAGCAAACAACTTTATATGTCATTGTTTCATCTACAAATAAAGTTCCTGTTGCCGTTGATGAATAAATTGCCTATGTTGCATTAAAAAAATGATAAGCTAGTAATATCACAATAGGGAATGGATGGCAAACTGATAACAGGTTCATAGTTACAAGGTATCTTCGCCAAAAAGGACTGCAGCACCCTTCTGCATCAAAAGCAAGTACACTACCTGCTGTGCTATTAACAATGCAAGCAGAAGCAGCATAAGCAGCACTAAACTTTTGTTCCCCTGCAGCTCTCAGCTCCTTGTAAAATCTACTCGACACTCAGCTGTATCTCTGAACTTTGCAGCACAAGAAGTCTGGAAAAAGCCAAAATTTATTGGGGGGGAGCCCAAAAACTAGGGACTCATTTTAAACATTGCTTGTATATTGTTGGAAAGTTGCTAGAATAAAATGCTGTGTTACCACCATGCATTTCACTGCCAAGTCTTAAACCCAGGGGGCCCTGTGCAAAACAGTCAGAGCAACATATCACTATGCCAAATCAGCTGTTTTGTGAAAGAGAGGAAGACTGAAACTTAAATGGCTACCATTTAGTGAATTCAGTTCTCACCATAGCTCTCAACTTCATAACAAAAAGCACGTGGACAAAGCCAGTAATGGGGGAATACAGCCCCCAAACATATTCAGTGAATTCAGTTCTCACCATAACTCTCAACCTTAACACAAAAAACCTGGACAAAGCCAATAATGGGGGAATACAGTCCCAAAAATAGGGACACATTTCAAATACCCATGTTATAAACTAGAAGATTGCTGGAATAAAAGGTTTTGTGTTACCGTGTACTTTCTGAAGAATATGAAGTCTGAAATTCAAATGCCTATTTTTATTTAACATTTGTTAACCAGGAAAGTCTGACTTGGAACAAAAGCTAATTCTCAGCAGAGTAGGGACAAACACTCCAGACACATGTCTTTGTAAGATGAGAGGACATGCAGACTCCACACAGAAGGCACCACAGCCAAGAATCAAACCAGAGAACCCATAGTTGTTAGGCAACAATGCTACCAGTGCACCACTGCACTACTGACTTTGCAAGTTAAAACAAACATACAGAAACCACAGATTTTATGAGGAACAGAACAAATATGAGGCAAAAATCTGCAAGCTTTTTTCAAATGGTGATGGGCTGGGAATTCAGGCCCTTGCTATCTGCACCCAAGGTACAGGGTTCAAGCTTGAGTATTCTCTACCCACCACCATGTGTTCTCTAGCCACCAGTATATAGCAACTGGGGCATTACACACACACACACACACACACACACACACACACACACACACACACACACACACACACACACACACACACACACACACACACACACCACAGTCCTTACCTGAATAATCTGTAGCAGCCCTGGATTCACACACCTAATCTGCAGCAGCCCTGGATTCACACACCTTAATATGTTTCTCTATGGCCCACAATCCTTACCTGAATATTGCAGCAGCAGAATCAATGACTGGTTTCCTTAGCCTGCCAGTGCAAACTAATGGCTGGTTTCCTGGCTCTGTGAGAGGAGGCTGGGGTTTCCTGGCTTCGTGAGAGTAGGCTCCAGCCTTTAGGTGATGCAGTCCAGTGTCCTTCCTTTATGTGCGGCTATCACTGCACAGACTTCTGGGGCTTAAGGGCAGAAATGCCTTTCTCCCCTATCCAGACTGCCTAACACAGCAGTCTGTAGTTCTGTGAGTACCAGGAACTCCAAGCATACATGCGTGAAGTTCCGGGACTTGTGATTTATTTATTTTTTTTAAATTGTGTATTTCATTTTTTTATTTCTTTTCTTCTACAGGTGGGGGGGGGGGGTTGCAGTACTGCAGTCCTATAGCATGAGCCGCCCCTGCCTAAAATGCAGACAATATGTCTCCTTGACCTTTTTTCAGGTCATCAAGTTTGCCTTAGAGGCTTGAAAGTCTAGACTAATTTTTTTTTAATAAAACCTGTATTAATATTGAGTTCGCTATGTAGGTCAGCCGTTTTCATGACAAGTCGGTATGCTTTATCTTCAGACTGGCCTATCGTCCGTTGATTGGCCACATGTATTGAATGGAAGGCCACAGTATCCTTAATTTAGGTAGTCAGGTGCTTGAAGAGTATAAACATTTTTCATCATCATCTAATGACATAAACTTCTCCAAGATCAAACTTTCATCTCTGTGGTCCATTTATGACTAGACCGATATTTTTAGACAGGAATTTTGCTTGTTTTATTGCTGTTGTTAGAGTTTGTCCTATCATTGGGAATTGACAGAAAATTAAGAGGCCATTACAATTTTAGGCTAGTCCTCCCTACCTTACCAATAAACTTTGTCAATCTACAGTGAAATATTACCTTCCACCAATAAATTATTAAATGGGTCTAGGATATAAAAGTATGCCAAGTGATATATTTAGCAGTGATTGTACTTCTCTGAAAATGTGCTTGTGTTACAACATATAAAGTGAGGGTCTATATTATATACTGGAACGATTAGCTTGTACAACACCCTAATGTCGACAGCTAAACAGCGAAAGCTTAAAACCACGAACGGCCACTTCCGCAAATTTTTTCATATCGAAAAAATTTGTTTGGCCATGGGACACTAAAACAAACTTTCAAACTCTAATTAAGTGGGGGGCGTTGCCACCCGCACCCCCTAACTAAATATACCAACTCCGAGATCACTCTAAATTGCGGAAAAGGGCAAATTTTCGATAATGGACAAGCAAATTTTTCCCTATGAAAAAATTTGTGGAAGTGGCCATTCGCAGTTTTAAGCTTACGCTGTTTAGCTGTCAACGTTTAGGTATTCAACAAGCTAAGCCTTCACTGTTCTAATATAAACCCATAAAGTGAGAACACATTTGCAGTGTGTCAGTGTAGGCTCAGCCTGCATTCATTCTGTACTCATAAATTTTTCTTCTTGTGCTGCCTGGTAATAAAATGGCTTCAAATGTGTTTACTGCTCTCCATATGAGTTTCTTCAAAGTACACGAAACACATATCACCTTGCGTTTCAGGAGTAAAAAACTTGTTAGTTTATATGTTAGATGACATCATCCTAGGGTTCACAGATGAAGAGTTGAGAATGGGAAGCTGTTGAACTCTATCAAGAATCATCATTTCAGTTTTGTTATGTTTGATTTAAACATTTGTTGCTTAAATTAGAGACAGTGAGCTAGAAGAGTAGCTTGAGAAAATAAAGAAATGGACACGTTATCTGACATCTTAAAGTGTTGAAAGCATTGATAAGCAAAAGGTCTTGTATGAACATACTTGATGAATGTGCTATTTTGAAATTTGTTTTTGCATTTACTTGCATTAGTATACAAAGTCTTTATGAAAAAGGGTTAGATGCATCTATTCTCTGGTACTACTATTATAGCTACCATTATTTCTGGTAGTACTATCTGCATGTCAGCCTGATTAACATTTAAGAAAGTACTGTAGTATAAGAAGTAGGAATACTCATCAGAGTGCTATTTAAAATTTAAATGGGAAGTGGAATGGTGCTTGCAGGCTTGGCAGTCATGACCTGGGCCATGTGGCAAATTCAATAACTACACACTAACAGAAATAACAGTATAACTCTTCTTTTACATAATAGGGAATTAGAGGATAACATGCAATTATCAAAATGTTAATTACTAACAGTTCTAATTTTGTAAGCATAAATACCAAGGCAAAAGTCAATGCATTTCAAATGAAAAAGAAATTATCAGCATCTCTGTGTTCAGTAGTTATGAAAATTATCCACAGTTCTAATTGCACTGCAGTTGTACAGGCAGTTGTAGAAGGCAATAAAAAAGCTGCCATAGTAAATATAATATTAGATTATCAGATGATGGTCCAGATTCCAAAAGACCTGCTCTCAATGTAAGTGATCCCTTACACTTAGAGCAGGTCTTTTGGAATCTGGCCCCTTCTATAAGTCTGTTTATAGATAGGCCTTAGATCAAAGTAAGTGATTTATACTGATAGTAACTCTTTCAGAGTCTGGCTTGGTGTGTCAAAATGTTCATTCTACATTGACATTCATAACCAAGTGCCTACCGTGTGCTCTTGCTTCATGCTACCTACTCAGATTTCCATGCTATAATGACCACCTGGTTCTGTATCCCTGAGGTAGTTGATATCTATCCTGAGAAAACTTACACAACCACAGGTAAAGCTGAGCTTTTTATTTTCAGACAGCTTTACCTCCTACTGACTGAGGGCTGCATTCCAAACATAGCCTTCCTTCTGCTTGAGGCCCTAATTAGACAAAATGGTTCCCTTATTACTTATGTTTACCAGTTAGTCTGACTTCCAGCTAACAGTTAGTGTGACACCATCTATTCAGAGGCATTTTATTCCTTTCCCAAAGGGCTCTGTGGCTTGAACTTTCTGCTTGTGCTACAGAGCTTTTCAGCCCTTATTTTCCCCAGTCTCTTTGTCTCCATCTCACTGTCTGGCTGTGTTGTTTTAGTGAGTTTTATTTAGTGACCCTGTTAACACTGTCTACAGTTGTGTTGGAACAGCTACCAACTCAAGCCCTTGAGGCACATGCACAGGGGAATATCCATGCATATACTTTTATGTGCCTGAAATGCTGCCAGCAGATAAAGGTATTTATTATAACAGAAAATAAGCTTCAGTAAAACAGCAGCATTTCATATTCAACAGTCTTCAAGGTGATTTGGGAATATCAGTAAATATTATGAAAGCCTTATCTTACAGCTGCTCTCCACAGGTAGCATTTAGAATACACAGAGGTAGAGAAAAAATATTGATTAAATAAATAGCATTAGCAATAATGCAAAATGCATATATAATTGAAATGGAACTGTGTTAACGTTTTTGCTAATCCATCCATGATCTAAATTTTCATTATACTTCTTAAGTTTTCCATGTTTGATTACTCACTGTATGGTAAACTCATTTTGTGCTACTTGTGCAAATAATTTTTGTTATGTTACTGTGCAGTGCATGATCAACTATGTTAGAGTAAGGTATAGGGTCTTGTCAGTTTGATTTATATACTTCTCCATTCAGTTTTATATCTATATCTATATCTATATCTATATCTATAATCTATATCTCTCTACAGATGTAGATATACATATATGTGTGTGTACATTTGTATGTATCTATCTTATCTCTCACTTTGTATATCTATATATCTATATATCTAAATCTCTGTATATATATATATATATATATATATATATATATATATATATATATATATATATGTATAGGAATGCTACAGAATCCTGAAAGCCCAAAATCCTGAGGACCAAAATCCTGAAAGTTCAAAATACTGAAAACTCAAAATACTGAAAACTCAAAACCCTGAAAACACACAGGATACCAACACTTACTATATTCCAGCACAAGTGCATACAGAAACAAATAAAATACAAACTATATTACTGTTCTACAAATATAAGCAGGGGGGCAAGCCACCCTGTACCACACATGTGGGGGGCTCTGCCCCCCATACCCCCTGCTACTTAAATATATCAACTCCAAGATTGCATGTAGTGTAGTGAAGTGTAATCTCGAAGTTGATATATTTAAGTAGCAGGGTGTGGGGGGGGTCCAGCCCCCCACATGGGGGGTGCAGGGGGGGCTTGCCTCCCTGCATATAGTTGAAGGGTAATATGTTTCTGACATCAAGGGACAATATATTAGATTGAGTAGATTGACATCTCAGAACAATACTTTTCATAATGAAATGGGAGTTTTGAGAAGATTCTTTCTTGATAGAGGTTATCATGCTTCTTGGCTACAGTCAGTTGAAAGGGAAGTAATGATGTTAAGAAATAGTAAAGCTGGACCTATTTTAACTATCTGTTCATCAGCTTCTATTAATAATATTTCTACTGTGGATAGAGAATTTATTAATGCCTTTGTTTTGCCTATTTCTAATGAAATGTGGCTTATTAAAGAAATTATAGTTGAGAATTGGAAGATAGTCTTGGGAAATCAGGATTTAGCTAAAATTATAGGTGTAAAACCAAACTTTACTTTTAAGAAAGTTGTGAATCTCAAAAGTTTGTTAGAGAAAAAAGTAGACACTTTAGAAATGACAAGTAAAGCCACTATTAACACTAGAGGCACATATGCGTGTTTTCACTGTAAACAGTGTAGATACATTAGTAATTCTTCTTCAGTTTATTTTTCTCATTTAAACATTACGCATTGGTCTAAAAAATATTACACTTGCCATAGTGAAATGGTAATTTATGTTGCTCAGTGCCAGACATGTCCAAGCTATTATGTAGGAATGACTACAAGATGTTTTAAAAAAAGAATTAGTGAACATATTTTAGCTATTAAGAAAAAGGACATGACGAATGCACTAGGCAAGCACTCTAGTAAATGTAACAACTTTAAAAAGTTTGTTTTTTCAGTTTTAGATAGTGTTGATAATATTATATTTAGTGGTAATAACAAACTTGAGTTAGAATGTAGAGAATCTATTTGGCAGGTGTATCTAGGAGCAGATCAGGCTCCAGGTTTAAATGAGGTAATAAATATAAAATGTTTTTTACAGATGAAGTAATTTTATTAACATTTTATATTTATATTTTTATTTATTATCATATATTTTATTTATTTTTTATGTATTGTTTATAATAATGTGTATATATATGTATATTTACAGTTTATATCTTTAAGAAATTAATTAATTAGTTAATTACATCATAGGACATGCGATGGTTATTTTACTATTTAAAGTGTTGTAATGGTTGGGTAAGTTGTTTCTGAGGAAGTTCACGTCAAATAAAATGAATGAAAGCGCTAATTTTGGTGTTCCATACTTTTTTCAGTTATATTGAATCAACTTTCGAAGTTTGTAATTTATCTATCGTGGAAGTTCTTTCGTTTTTATAGCACTATATACATTGATTGCAGACAGTGAATCAAATGACCAGCTATGTCATTTTATTTGGTCAATGCACATAGATGGTTGACAGGCTAGGGGAACATTCTCTTTACTCTGGGAATGTGCAATATAATAAGGTATGGGAGCACGGGGATCTTGCCCTCCCTACAAAAACACTTTCATTTTATGCACTCCACTCCAGCATAATTTCCAGAGCATGGGCTGAAGGTGTCAAAGTTTTTTTTTTTTTTTACCTAAATAACATCAATATTCTGGATGTTAGCATAGCTGGTCATTTAATCAGCTGCCCTAGAGAAAGAGAAACAGGAAGCAAGAGAAAGTGATTTATGTATTTTAATATTATATGTGTGTGTAGTGTTAGGATATATATATATATATATATATATATATATATATATATATATATATATATTGTCACCAAAAAGTATAAACTCACATGAAAAAACAACTTTTTACACAAATAACGAGAGACGAGACAGTGAACCAATATTTGAGCGCTTTTGTTCCTTTATTCAGTAACATGGAACTTATTCAGAAAAATACAAAGTATCAACAGAAAGTCCTGTGTTAAATAGGAAAGGTAAAGTAACAAAAGATACAAAATATCCAGTGAAAAAGTGGTAATACAACTTTGTCAGGCATAGTCACAGCCAATCATTAACTGATGACAGCATAGATAACAATTTTATTTTACATTTGTTGACCGGGACAGTCCGACTGGATACATGTCCATTTTCCTTGGTGTCCCAGGGAAAAAGCTCCAAGGTAGAACATACAGTAAAAATCAGAAAATGATTACAAGTTACACACAGATTACAGGCTCCAATTGAGCAAGCAGATAATATAATCATACATTTTTAAAACAGTGTTGAGAAACTGACTAACAGTGTCACATGATTACAGACTATAGAGGAGGATCTAGTCGGGTTTTGAACAAGGACATAGCCAATGAGTTTTAAAGTATGGCTTGAGACTTTTTTTGAACTGAGTAAGAGAGGGTTCAAGAGTACGCTCAGCAGGAAGAGAGTTCCAAGCTGTGCCAACAGAGTTAGCAAACAGACAGTCCCCAGCAGAGTTGTTAATTTTGGATGTTTAGACCAGTAGTTTATTAGAAGAGCGAGGTGACTTCAGGTTGCTATAAGGGTTGATGATATTTTTTAGTGCAGGTGTATTATCAGGGTGGTTGAGAACTTTATGGGCAATTATAAGCTGGTTGTACTGAAGTAGGCTAGGCCATTCTAGCCACCCCAGAAGATTTAGGCTGTGACAGTGGTGGGTCCTATAGGCCATGCCTGTTGCAAATCTAACAATATGGTTATAACTGCTGGTGAGCTTGCTAAGAGCAGATTTGTTCAAATTAGTGAGTAGAAGGGAGGCATAGAGAAGAGTGGAGAGTAGATGGGAGTGAGCAATAGCAGTCCTAGCAAATGGAATAAGGAAAGGTTTGATCTTATTGAGGGAGCCAAGTTTTTTGTTAATGGTTTTGATAGTTTGATTGACATGCATATCAAATTTGAGGGTGTTGTCTATTGTGATGCCTAAGAGTTTGGTTTGCACATTTGGGGAGATAATGGTACCATTATTAGATTTTATGGTAAAGAGTAGTAAGGAAGACTTACAAGTGGGGGAGAAAAGAAGCTACTTTGTTTTGTTCGGGTTTAATATCAACTGATGGTTAGAGAGCCAGTTTTCAACTATATTGAAAGTGTTCTGGGTTAATGTCATTAGATATGTCAGGGAGGTGGCTGAACAAATCAAGGTAGAGTCATCCACATATTGGATACAGGTAGCATTTGGGATGACAGTGAGAAGATCATTAATAAAGAGAGAGAAAAGAAGGGGCCCTAGTATGGAGCCCTGGGGGGCACCTAGGGTGATGGGTAGACAGGTTGATTGTTTGTCCTGCCATAGGACAGTTTATTGCCTACCACAGAGGTAAGATTGGAACCATTGAAGTGCACGGCTATTTAGTGAGAATGCCTTAAGGGTATGCATGAGTATTTGGTGGTTGACCATATCGAAGGCCTTGGAGAGATCTAAAAGAGGGCTGAGGAAAGCTTGTTATTACTTCAGTTATGGTTTATGGTGTTAGAGAAGGATAGGAGTGCTGAGTTGGTACTGTGGTGTGGTGTAAAACTGTGCTGAGAGTTAGCCAGCAACTTATTCTGGGTAAGATAATGCATAAGTTGTTTGTGGACACACTTCTCCATAATTTTAGCCAGTGGTGACAGAATAGCTATGGGTCTAAAGTTTGACAGCTCAAAGGAGTTGCATCCTTTATGGAGTGGTATTACATGAGTTTTTTTTTCCAAATTGAGGGGATGGTGGCTTCAGATAAGGTTTTGTTGATTATGATGGAGATGGGGTATGCTATGGCATCTGCTGCTTTTTGCAGATACTCTGGTGGGAGGAGAGCAGCTGCTAGAGTAGTTGGTTTTAATTTCTTAATTCGAGATCTGATAAGGGATGTAGAAACAGGCTGAAAGCTAAAGGAGAGTGGGGTATTAGCTAAAGGAGTGTGGGGTATTAGCTAAAGGAGAGTGGGGTATTAGCTAAAGATGAGTGGGGTATTGACTGTGGCAGAATTTGGGTTGGAGCAGCTGGGTCCTGGTTGGCTGACTAGGGATTGGATAGTCTCTGTGAAGAAACTATTGAAGATATTTGCAATATCCTCTGGGGATTTATGGTTGGAAGCTGATGGGGTAGGATTGGAGGTCTGTTCTGGGTGAAGAAGTTTGTTTACTCCTGCCAAAACTTTTGAGGTTTGTTGTGATGTTTTGTTGAAGATGGTAGTAGAAGTTTTTTTTGTCTAGTGTAATAGATTTTTTGTGTGATTCCTTAGCTGTTGGTATCGGAGTTGATCTAGTGGGTCTTTTGTGGCACGCCATTTGTCCCATGCCTTATTTCTAGCTATGATTTAGATTTGGTCTCTTTTGAGAACCACTGGGCAGTTTTTGTTTTGGTTCTAATGAAGTGAGCAAGAGCAAGAGAATCAAGAGTAGTAAGGAATATGGAATTAAAGTACACTACCGCATCGTCCAGTGAAAGGGTACACTACCGCATCGTCCAGTGAAAGGTGCTTTAGGAAGGAGAATCAAGTATAATAAGGAATATGGAATTAAAGTACACTACCGCATCGTCCAGTGAAAGGGTACGCTACCGCATCGTCCAGTGAAAGGTGCTGTAGGACTGACCAATTGCAAGCTTTAAGTTCATTTTGAGAATTGGTGGAGTTGAAGTTCTTATTATTTCTGATGGTTTTAAAGGTGGTCTGGTTGGGGGTTGTCCACCTTCTGTTTCATAATGTACGTAAGTAAGTAAGTGGTCACTTAGGCCATCTGGGAGGGTCTCTGACTTGTACATATAGGGATGGCTGTTGATAAGTATCCAACCTAGGATACTGTCTTTGTTATTGGGTTTGCCTATCCTGGTGGGGGAGGATATGAGCTGCATAAAACCGTGTAGGTTGACATGGGTTGTAGGAGATTCAGAGGAACAGGTGTTCCAATCAGTGTTAAAATCTCCAAGCACCATTGTTTCTTGGGGGTAGGTACTGGATAACCAGTGAAGGATGTCCTCTAGGGTTTTGCATTATTACCTGGGGGAATGTAAACACAGACAATGTTTATGCATTTGTTATTGTTAATCTGTAGTTTGGTAATAAGAATTTCTGCATTATTAAACTGGGGTGGTTGTAGGGAGACACACTGTAGTAATATCTAGTGTATTTTTATAGAGTACATCTACCCCACCACCCTTCCTAAAAGTATGATCTAATCTAAGCATGTCGTACCCTGGTGGTATTACCTCATTGTTACAGTACAGCTACTGCATCACCCTTCCAAGTAGCACGATCTAATCTAAGTATGTTGTACCCTGGTGGTATTACCTCATTGTTACAGTACAGCTACCCCACCACCCTTCCTAGTAGTATGATCTAATCTAAGTATGTCGTACCCTGGTGGTATTACCTCATTGTTTCAGTACAGCTACCCCACCACCCTTCCTAGTAGTGCAGTCTAATCTAAGTATGTTGTACCCTGGTGGTATTACCTCATTGTTACAGTACAGCTACCCCACCAGCCTTCCTAGTAATACAATCTAATCTAAGTATGTCATACCCTGGTGGTATTACCTCATTGCCTTTAGTTTCCAGTTTCAGCCAGGTCTCCATAAGACATAATGCATCAGGGGAGTAAACTGCTTAAAAGGCATGCAGATTATGGACCTTATTGTTTATGGTTCTGATATTTAGTTGGCAGGTCAAGAGAGAATTAGGGGGCCTATTAGCAAGTGTTATGTTAGAAGGATTATTAGCTTGGGAAGTGGAATCAGCAGATGGAGATGGGCCAGGGTTTGGGTGGATGTCTCCATACATTGTCAGGCTGTAATGTAAGCTAACTATGAGTTTCGTAATTTTGTTTATAAATTTTTGGTAATGTTTAGTTTTGGGGCTGATATAGCTGGGTGTAATTGGGTGGTAATCTTTAAGAATGGTGGGGTGTGGTATGTGGAGAATTATGAAGTGGCCAGTATTGTTTGATATTGATGTAGACATAGTTTGGGATTTTGGGTAGTGGAAACCTAGGTAGGGCTGATTTTCTTAGGTGCTGAGGAGATATGGAATGAGTAACAGAGGTAACAGCAAAAATAGTATCAGTATTTTGAGGGATAGCATAGTGCCTGGCTGGGGCACAACTTGTAACCATCCCCTCATTTACATTAGTAATGATTAACCTCAGTAGAAAACAGTTCCTTTGGTTTCAGACTAAAAAGAAGCCATATAATCATGTAAAACAGTCAGTCAAACTTGTGTAGAAAGGAATCGTGAAAACCCTGTTTTATTCATGAAAAACCTGTTCCTTGAGAAGGTATGTGTCTCAGTAAATCAACCAGTGCTTCGCAACCTTATTCCACCCATAAAAACTTGAGAGAGTAATTAGAAAGTTATCTTAGTCATTGCTAGTACAGTTGTGTAAAGTAGTCATGAAAAAATTCAATAAGAAGTGAAAAATGTTTTTTAGCTAATGGTAGCAGGATCTTGGCATACCAATGTGTGTCATAATTTACAAAAACACCATGAAATCATAACACTAAACATAGAAATAAAAATAAAAGCAAGTCAGCAGATCTGGGTGTAAAAAATCAAAAATCAAAATGTAATAGTTCTTCAGAAGTGTAACTGCTTTAATGCACATTTTAAGTTAACACTATCATTCAGTCCCAGATAGAATTCTGCATCAAGTTCCAGTTGCCACATTAACTCACGAAACTCCAGTAGTGCTTCCATGTCTCCATAAAATGAAAATACTTGTCAGAATACAAAGAATTTAACTCCAGTGAAACTGGTACAAGTAAGACTTTGCTTGCCTAAATCATTTTTTCATCTCTTTTGTGAATGGCCGCACAATGTTCTTTAGTGCGGCAAAATAATTTCCTGGTCATTTTTCCTTTATAGAAACTGGAGCAGGTGTTGCATACTGTGGCGTACACTACAAAGGAGCTGTTTCAATCATAATGTTTATTATTATTATTTCCACATGAATGTGTGAAACAGAATTCCTTTCCCACCATAACATAATTATAGGCCACACATTTATTGCATGCAAACATGCCAGGGGATGCAACTGTCTGATGTTGTGGAGCCAAAGGGTAAGAGGTGTCCATGCTTTCAAAATAGGACCTAAGAGCTCTGGTCTTGTGTGAAAATAGTGGATGATTATCCAAGTGAAGGGATAATTCCCTGTTGTTGCTGATTAATGACTAGTTTTTCCTCTAGCACTTGTCATATTGAACGTAAATCCCTGCATATAGACAGAGGAGAACTAAGAAATCTGTATGGGGACTGAACACCTATTGATAAAACTTGAGAAGTGAAGGTGTTGTCAATGTCTGTAAATCAATTTGATAAAACAGAGGCTTGGTCCTGGTCAACAGTCTGATTCGGTCCAAAATGGGACCGGTTCCTATGATAGGTTGTAGCAAGGGGATTGTCCAGTGAGGATCTGTGATAGGGTAAAGGTTGTTCCATAGATCTTTCACTATCTGCATCAGTCAGAGGAACCAAGGCGGTGTGGTTCTGACCCATGTAAGAATGAGGAGAATTGGAGACATAGCTTTTGAGTACCCAAGTGTCTGGTAGCACTAACAAAACCATGCAAAATGACTGGAGAATATCTGGTGTGTCTGGAAGCATACATTTCTGAAAAAAGTGACTCCAAAAGCTGTTTAGGGTAGCTACATTGTATAAATAAGGAAATAAAATACTTGATTCTAAAATGAACTGTTCATCATTGCTTATTAAACGGGAGAAGCATATAAATTGCCCCTAGCAATGTTAACTTTCATAAAATGGGGGTGGGAACTCCTGAAACCCAAATAATTATTACAGAAAGTGTCTTTACAAATGATGTTTGGTACCCGAAAAAGAGAATGTTTATCCAAAGTGAGGGGAATGTCAAAGAAATGAACAAGGATTCTTTTTTCAGCACACTTAAAATGAAGAAAGGGAATACTAGCTGACATGGTGTCAATGAAAGTCAATAAGTCCTGTTCTGCATGCTGCCAAACAAAAAACACATCATCAATGTATCTCATGTACAATCTGGTGGAATCAAAGCCTGGAAAATTAGGCAATGTAGTGTATTTCCATTCTGCAAGAACCAGGTTTGCAAACACTGGGGCAACTTTGGGCCCCATAGCAACTCCCTTAATCTGCTGAAACACTGAACCATTAAACTGGAAGAAAGTAGCTAACAAAATAATCTCCATAAGAGTGCAAATAGTGCCAATCTTAAGAACATAAAAATTAGTTCATTTGTATAAGAAAGATCTGAGAAATGCAATACCTTCAAAGTGTGGAATGTTCATATACAAAGCCTCTACGTCCAAAGTTACTAGGATTAGGACCGAATCTCTATGTTGTGGAACATGTCTGTGTAAAAAATCCAGGAAAGACCAGGAGTCTTTTAAGTAAAACTTAATGTTCTGAACAATAGGATTGAGAATAGAATCCAAGTACTCTGCTATTTTTCTGTTTTAGTCAGTTTAGAGGAAACAATGTGGTGAAAAGGAGGGTTTTCTTTATTTTTATGAATTTTAGGAATACCAAAGGACTTTCCCAAAGAAGGGTACTTCACTGTAAGAAAGCCAGCTTCAACATCTGATAGGGCATCCTGTCGTACTAGGGTTTTAATAGTTTTGTCTATCTTGGAAAACACTCATTCTGTTGTTTCAAATCCACCTGTTTGTAATAGTCAGAATTATGCAAACCTCTTTCAAGGATGCTAATGTAGTCTGACAGATCCAAAAGCACAATCCCTGTGCCCTTATCAGCATGCATAATTCTAAGAGCTCTATCTGATTTGACTGCTGAAAAGGCCTGTCTTTCTGAGTGTGTGAGATTGAACTATTTAAAATGACAGTCTTCATGGCAAAGAACACGCAAGTCCCTCTCACAGTTTGAATTACATGCAGAGTATTATTTAGTGGTGGATTATATAAACTTCTCTTGCGGGGTGTGCAGGAATGTATTAGTGCTTGGGACTGTGGGAAATCATCATTTAAAGAGCCCTCAATATGAACTTTTAGGTTAAACTTCCTGATAAAAAGCCGCAGGTCTAACTCCAAGTCAGACCCATTTGCTCACTGTGAGGGAATAAACGTAAAACCTTTGTTGATGAAGCAAATAGTATCCTCAGAAAATTTTTTTTTGTTTAATTAAAAACAGCTGATGTAATGTCAGGAGCAATATCAGCAACAGAATTAATAGTAGGAACCTGTACAACTGGACTCTCACTTAACAGCGAAGGTTGTATCTCTGTGGTCTCCCACGTAGTCTCCCAAATCCTGTCTGTTGTCCTCTTTTCCATTGCCTCGACCCATAGGTGTTGTTTCCTTGAGTAGCTTCTGCATTCTGTGGATGGGGTTGGGTTTCAGGGTTTCTCTGTTGGATTGGTGATAAAAAAAATCTCCCTATTATTTCCATGAAAATTGTCCGCAATAAGGTTAGTGTTTCCTGAAGTTACATGATCTGTGGTGGTCTGAGGATGAGGTGTAACAGGATGATGTGCATTAGGATTATATGCAGCAGGATGAGGTGCTGCATGCTGAGGTGGTTGTCCTTGTCGAGCCAGGTTGGTATAGTGGTCAAAACGATTATGACTGTAAGAGAACCCATTGTGGCGAGGGCAAAACTCTCTATAGCTGCAGTCTGCAAAAACCTAAGCATGTTTAATTCTCCTGGAACCAATGGGATGTGCTTGTTGGTCAGAATATTGCCAAAGGTCTCATTCCAGCTTATGTTTCTTACAAGTGACAATGTCAGAAACATGTTTATTAAGTCTAGCTGGAATTCCTTTTAAGATGTGTTGGAAGTCATATACAGCTGGGTGTTATGAAATCACAGAGTGTAATGGATTGATTACTTTTTTCAGTTCTTCAAGCATGGTGTTATTGTGTTTCATTAACACACTAATAGCATACAGCACTGGTTCATTAAAAACCTAAATTAAATCTGAATATAACAGAGAATTGAGCACAGTCCTATTAGGAAAAGCAGAAAAATGGAGTCCTTTAGGCACTGTATTGTTTTCCAGGCAACAAGCCAGGTATAAGTTGTCATATTCTGTGTTGTTAAAATTGACAAGAAGTCTCTCCATTTTGAAAATCAAATTCTTGCAAGTGTTAGTGAATGCAGCAGGACCACCTGTAT